>NW_026944080.1:0-119635 GCF_033296635.1 Dichotomopilus funicola | reverse complement strand
AACTATCTCCTCCTCGTCCGCCTAGTCGTCGTCCCCCCAACCTCACCACCACGACCACCACCACCAGTATCCCCCATCATCTCGCTGAACGTCAACTTCCCCTGCTGCTGCGCCGCCAACGCACCACTCATCGGCGCGCCGCCCTTCCCCAGCATCTTGTTCATTAGCTGTTCTTTGTACCGTCGCGCGTCGGGGTCTTCGTATTCTAGTTGTGTCGAGGCTGGTTGGGCGGGCTCAGTGGGGGCGTTGGTGGTGTTAATGGTGAGGTTGGAGTTGTTGTTGCTGGCTACGTCGGTGGTAGGCGTGGTGTTTCTTCTGGTGGGGGGTTTGTTGGCTGTCGCTGCTGCTAGGGTGGGTGTATCGGTGTTATGGGTGGCAACCCGGCCAGCGACAGTATTGGACCCATCGCCGCGCCAGTCGCTGGCGCTTGTGCTGCTGCCTGCTGAGACGTTACTCATTGCGCGGCCGAGGATCTTGCGTTCGCGTCGTTTCGGTTTGGGGTTTGGTAGCGAGCCGAGGGGCGTTGCGGCGGCGCCTTCGTCTGCGCTGGCGTCTGCTGATAGGGCGCGGGCTAGGCCTTGTCTTGGTACGGACGTGGCTCGGGCGGTTGTTGTTGCTGTTGTGGTGGTGGTGGCGGTGGTGGTTATGGCTGCGGCCGCGGCCGCGGTGGTGGGGTCCAGTAAAGAAGTGACAAGTTTGTTGGAGATCGCCAGGCGTTCGGCATCGGCTTTTTCGGCCACGCGGCGGCGTCTTTCTTCTTCTGGATCGGGCGGTGGTGGGGCTTGTTTCTCGGCCGGCTTCGGTGTGCTTTCGTTGTCATCTTGAGTTGGCAGGTCGTCCGGCTCGCCGAAATCACCATCGGTAGCTTCCGAATCTGCCACGCTCGTGGTCCTGGCGATGGGTTTACGAGGCGCTGGCGTGGCAGATCTCGGCCGGGTAGTGGATGTCTTGTTGAGAGAACTCGGGGTTGTCTCGGAAAGAGGGGCGCTGCCGAAGCTTTTGACGCCGAAACTGATGTGGGCGTCGCTCACCGTGAACGCGTGGGTTGGCGCCGTTTCGAAGTGTGTTGTCACTGAGTTGTGGTCTGCTGCAGACTTGTGGCGCTGGGGGACGTCGTGCATCTCTTCTTTCGCCGTGATAAAGACCGACTCGCCGAGATCCAAGCGCGGCCTCGGCTTGGTGGCCGGCTTGGGCAGTAAATCACCATCTATCTCGTCTTTGCTCGTTGGCTTTCCGTCGATAGCTTTGATTTGCGGCTTCTCCTTGGGTTGGACAGTTTTCTCCTTCGGCGGAGCAATGAGTTTCGGCCCATCACAGCGCTGTTTCAACTCGGGAAACATAAATGGCCTGATGTCCTCGTTGACCCCTGCGGCAATACATTCCCACAGCCAGTCCGCTCGCACCACGGGTACACCCCATGCCAGCGCCAGCTCCAACTTCTGCTTCCGTACTATATCTAATGACGAACAGAGAAGCAGGGACACCTGTGAAGTAAACCTCTCCTCATACCGCGCGCCCAACTGGCGTACCGACTTGTCCATCTGGTGCAAATCCACCCCAGTGAACCCGGCTGTGCACACCACCAAGTCTTCAAACCCCACAATCGGAAACACCGGAAACGGCCGGCCGATTGTGTGTTCCGCTGGGTCGAAAAAGTATTTCTTATGCAGACACCGCTCGATATAAAACTCGGTTACGACGTGGACGGTCTCGGGAACTGGTGGATGGGTATCGGGCTGGGCGGTCTGTGGGACGACGAGGAAGCGGTGGGCCATCTGGGCGCCAGACATGGACACCACCTCCTCGAGGGTGTGGCAGACTAGCCCACCGAGTGAGGCCACGGTGTTGGTGAGAATCTCGGTTTTGCGCTGGGAGAAGCCGTGCACGAAGAAACAGCACGAGGCGAAGACGCCGCTGTCTTCCGGAACGCCGAACGAGGATAGCTTGGAACCCCGGGTTTCGGCTGACTCGCCACCGGTTGGCTGGGTGGGTTGTGTCGCCTGCGTTGGTAGCGCAGCCGACCCTGGAGCGGATGCTTGAGAAGCAGCAGCAGTAGCGGCAGTCTGAGGCTTCCCCAGGATATCTCCCCATATATTGTCCCGCTGGTGGTTCAACTTCATGTTCGCCGTCTTGCGCAGTTTACGCTTGCCCTCCTCCTGCGCCGCATTGTACTCCCTCAGCCTCTTGCCCAGAGAAGACACCCGCGAGCGCTCCCTGTTCCACGCGCCCGCCCCGCGTTCCTCGCGGGACAAGATCGGATCATAGAGAGTTTCATCCAAGATCAGGCCGCGTTCCACACTCTCATGTACCCATTCAACCGAAACCGTCGCGACGCCCCAGGTTTTGGCGGCGTGGTATTTGCGCCCCTCCGGCTTGTGCACAATCAGGTGCGTGACCCGCTTGGTCAGGTCCCCCGTATACAACCCGCCGTTGGCCTCGATCTTGTCGCTGATGCGCTGGCGCTCGTCGGCGTCTTCGAAACCCGTCATACAGCACAACAGCCTCCTACGCTCGGGCATGGTGCCGTCCGCGTTCAGCTCGCCATTACTGCTGCCGGCCTCGAAGGTGTGTAGCTGCCACTGTTTTTCGAGGGCGAGGAAATCGATGTCGGCGTCTTCGACCCAGAGATTGCGCACGGCTTCGACCCAGCCGGCGTCCATGACGCGCACGTCGGGGCGCTCCTTGGCGACATGGCGGTATTTTGGGGTTGCGTAGTCGCCGACGATTAGGTGGGTGCAGTCGGGGGTTAGATCGTATTTGTGCTGGCCGCCCAGCTCGGTCGTTTTGGCTGCGATGTTGGCCTAAAGTAAAACGTTAGTAGCTGAATGGTGAGGAAAGTGAAGAGATAGATCAAGAGAAAGAAAGCAAAGAACAAAGGGCAGGGAACCGTACCCTCAACTCCGTCGGTATACTTGTGCAGCAAACGACAACGCCGCGAAACGGCTCTGATGAGTTGAACAACGACGGTGCGCTTCCTCCGGGAGGTGACGGGGGTGTGGCCATTGCATCGCTATGGGTTGCTGCTGGGTCAAGTGTCTAGTGTGAACAATGTACTATGGTAATGTTTCATGTCAAAGGGGAATCCGTTTTTTTTAAGCCTTTTCTTTTTTGGCCGTTTGAGGTCACGGTACAAACAATACAGCTGCAGTGCAGTGGACAAACAAACGCCCCTGCGCCCAGCGCGTCGCGTGGGTAGCTGACAAGGTGGGGTCAGTTCAGCCTTACAGCAGGGGTTCTTAAACATGGAAAACGGCGCTGAAGTCTCAAGAATCAGGGTTAGGGTTTGCTCTTGAGCAACTGCCCCCTTCCTTCCGTCTTTACTGTGGTAGTTACTTGTTCCCATAATTATCCTTCCATACTTATTTCTCTTGGTTATCTCGTCCCGGGGACGTTACTCCCATTTCCGCTCCCTTCAAACTTCCTTTGCCTCATCCCGGAGCAAATCCTCCCTCCTCAACTTGAACCCGTCCAAAATCGCCATCTTCTGCTCCTTCGCTGTATACCGAATCTTCACCACCTCCGCATCAACCACTTCCTCACCACCCACCCCCAACACCTTAACCTGATCCGCCGCACACTCCTCCTCCGTTGCCCACAGAAACCTCGCATGCTCATTCGGATCCAACGTCACCTTCGGCAGCTTCTTCTCACTCTCCTCCTCAACCTCCACCTCCACCTCAAACGTAACCTTCCCGACAAGGTTCTTCCTCCTCGTAATCAACGGATGTATCCCACTAACCTGCCTCACCACCCTCTTCGCCTTGAGCCCGGCCTCCTCCCACAACTCCCGCACCGCGGCATGCATCAGGGTAAAATCATCCTTTCCGTCCGCCGCGCCACCGGGGATCTCCCACTGTAGCGGCATCGAATCGTGCGCGGCACGCTGGATGAGAAGGACGCGGTCGGTTCCGGTGGCGCGGGAGTAGACGAGGGCGCCGATGGCGGCACCGACGAATTGGGTGTGGGTGGAGAGGAAGCTCCGGATGGGGATGTTGAGGTCGGCCACGGCGGGGGAGGTGGTGAAGGGGAGACCACCGGCGGGGAGGGCTGGAGGAGGCGGGGGCTTTGTCATGGTGGTGGGATGTTGTGGTTGTTGTGTGTTTTGGTGGACACTATGTAAGTGAATAGCCTGTGTTTCCTGTACGGAGATGTACACCGGTCAGGGTTTCAAGGTCAAGATAATTATGAAAAAGAAAATCCAGGGCATGAGAGGAAGACCGTCGTTTGTGCGGAGTGTCGACTTTTCAACGCAACACCGGGCGTTTGGCCATCTCTCAATAATTACAATAAGGCGTACACAAAACTACCGTGCATCCCATTCAAATAATTTGACCACACCAATGGAATTCACGGCCGCCTGCAGGTATCGGTATTGTATGTCGAGCAAACCGGAGTGTTGTTACGCCGGCGTCGACTCATCGATTAAACACTGTACAGTCTGGGCAGACTGGGGCCAATGGCAGACGAGTAATAGGGACGGAAGTTTCAGGCCTTCATTGAGCCACGACCCCGCTCACTCGATTCGTCATTCTGTGCCCACGATGCGTGCTTTGGTTGCGGGTGTAATACGAGCAATGCGAAAAATGTAGTCAACCTGACCAATAGAAACAAACGATGGATTTAGTTGTTGAGAGTGTTCAACTTTGACTTTGGGTTATAAGAAGCTTTGCTATTCGTACGTCGGTCTGCAGTTACGCCGTTGATAGCGACATTCCACCTTTCAAACGCCAGGAGATTTTTATCTCAGGATCTCATGTACCTCGCCCCACCCTAACAATTATGACCAATCACAACGCACACACACGAGCAGCGCAACCTCGAACTGCGTGGACCCACATGCTACATGTGACGGGCCTCAATGTGCAGAAGCCACAGCGTGTCGCAGATCGTCAGCGAAACCAGGCTGTGATCCAGAGATAAACCGCCAGCTGGCGAGCTGAATGACTGCCATCAGGGGTTCAGGTTCCCAGTGGCCCGGATTGGCTCCGAATGCACACAACCATGGAGAGCTAACTTACTCGGTGTGCTGGTCTGGCCTGGGCTGCATTCAGCTCACCACTCACCGCTTGGCACCGACGAGGCTATCAAGGGTTAAGGTTTAGTATGTCTCACAAGGTCAAACAGCACATGCGGTTGACGGTCCATCATAAGCTCGTCACAATGGTCCCGAAGTCTGAGAGGCTAAGATCAACGAGGGAGCGGGAGTGAAGGCTCAGTATCCGTATAAGAAGAGCCCTCCTTTGAGTCCTCTCCAAGTTCTCCTCTCGGTTTCCACACACTCACTTTCCACGGTATTATAATTACCTATCAATCCAACACACCAACCGCAACGATGGTCCTCTCAGTCAATAACTAACATCTGGGTTCCCATAATTACTAGCCCGGGCTCGGCTTTGTAACCCAGGCGGAGGCCGAGGCGTACTACGCCAGCCCCGAGAACAATAAGCGTGCTGCAGGCCAGAAAGCCAAGCGCTTCCAGGCTTAAGTGGGGGTGGTGGTGGTTTGGCTTGGGCGGTAAAGACCGTGAAGATGGGTTTTTGTGCAGTGTAATGCGCAGTCATAGGCGTGGTGTTAATTAAGTTTGAGAACGGATCCGGTGTTGTTTGCTGTGTTGAAGGTCCAAGGCTGTGATGTGATGTTGGGGGTCCCTGGGGGTTGGAAGTTGAAAATCGAAGTCCGAATCCCGCCTCCCGTCTTGCTTTGCATCATGGACCAGAATACAGATTACAGTCTGCATCTTCAACTTGTTTGTGGCCGAGTTTGTGGCCGGAGACCTTGCGGAGCGATTCCAAGTGAGGTGAGGCCTCTTAGTTGTCCAAGAGAATCGTGATGTCGCTGTGCTGACTTATTTGGCGCTAATTTCTCCTGGCGTTTGAAAGGTAAAGCAGTTTGATGCCCCATGTTCGGCGACGCTTTTTTGGCGTTGCGGGGTTGGCTTGGCAGAAACTCTGCTGATTAATTCCTCACTTCCTCCTCGCGAGCACCGCGTCTCGGCAAACGTCAACGACGAGAGGTCATTCGGACATCCGAAGCTCCGAGCGCCGTGAAGCATCCGTCACTGATCGGAGCCGCATAACCCACTTGCATTGCGTCCTTCCTCCTCCTGGGCCTCGCACCCAGATGCGAGCCCAAAACGGTAACGCTTGGCTGCTCTGCTGAGTCACCCCACATCCTACGCTATGCGGGCAATTGCGGGCAATTGCGCTTTGACAGGACGAAGCAAAGCCAGAACCTGTTCTATGATGCTAAAGCTGACGGTGTTACGGCCGAAAGGGCGTTGCGAAGTGTAAACGAGCTGTAGTCGGGACCGGCCGGACCGTTAGGATTTGGCAACATGCTGGGTGCGTCCTGGGTGCCTTGAGTGCGTTGTAGGTGATGGTGTGTCATAGCCCTCTTGGCCATCACTACAGACCGGACTACGGGTCCCAGTAAAGCCGCAGTGCATCGGCAGCGAGGACACCGAGCGGGATGGGCACGGGATGGGGTATATAATGACAAAATCCGTCCGCTTGTGATGGAGGAAGTTTGTTCGCTTCGATTGAACAATGGCATCGCGTCCTCTCTGGTCTGGCTTACGAAGAGCAGCAGCAAACTCCTTACCTCGTTTCACCCCACCACCGGCTTCTACAGGAATCTTCAAGGTCACCAGACTTACCTCGATCACCACCAGAACCATGGCTTCCACCGCTCTCCCACAAACCATGAAGTCCCTCCTCCAAGCCTCGCGCAAGGGCACCGAAGTCATCTCCATCACCTCGCCCATCCCAACCCCCACCCACCCCGACGATGTCCTCATCCGCGTGCACACCGCCGCCCCCTGCGCCGGCGAGCTCCTCTGGGCCGTCAACTTCCCCGACAGCGTCCCCGCCGACAAGGAAATGGTCCCCTGCCAGGACCTCGCGGGCACCGTCGTCAAGGCCCCCGCGGGCTCCAAGTTCGCTGAGGGCGACCGCGTCTACTGCCGCATTGAAGCCAACCGCGCCGGTGCCGCGCGCGAGTATGCGCTTGCTCGCACCACCGAACTCGCCAAGATCCCCGCGTCGCTGGGCTGGATCGAGGCTGCTGCTACGCCGCTGAGTGCGTTGACGGCGTATCAGGCTGTGTTTGACCAGGGCGGTCTTGACCCTGCGGCTCTGCACGGCGATGAGGCTGCGCGGGCTAAGAACGGTGCTAAGCGCGTGCTGGTTACCGGTGCTGGCGGTGGTGTCGGCAGCTGGGTGGTGCAGCTCTCGTCGCTGGCGGGTGCTAAGGCCGTGGTGGCTGTGTGCGGCGGGAAGGAGAAGATTGAGTCCGTCACCAAGCTGGGCGCTACTGAGGTTGTGGACTACACCAAGACGAGCATCGAGGCGTGGGCGGCGGAGGACCCTGCTGCGCGCGAGGTCGACTTGGTCATTGAGATGGTCGGTGGGAAGACGCTCTCGGGGTGCTGGCACGCGGTCAAGAACGGTGGTGACATTATCGCCATCAACACCCCGCCTGAGTATGGCAAGCCCGAGGGGCTGAAGAAGGAGCTGGGCAAGGGGCTGTTCTTTATTGTTAAGCCGCTCGGCAGCAACTTGGAGGAGATTGGGCAGCTGATTGATGCCGGCAAGGTCCGTCCTGTGGTGGACAGTGTGTGGACGTTTGATGAGTTTGAGAAGGCGTTTGCCAGGCTCGACTCGGGGCACGCCAAGGGCAAGGTCATTATCAAGATTAGCGAGGAGGCGGACAAATAACTTGAGGAAATCCGGGAAGGAATCGGGAACGGTTGCCGATGAATGAGGGATGGATCATGGCGTTATGAGTATATAGATGAACATAAACGGAAATTGAATCAAGAATGCATACCATCCTGCTGTTGATTATTTTGGAACAACTGTTCCATAACGACGAATAATTTGAACTCTGCTTTCGTAGGTGGATGAAGAGGGCGAGAGGAAAAGAAAGTCAGGGATCGCGTGCACAGTTGTCGGTTTCGGAGCCCTGTGAGACTGGTGTAACCCGCATTTGATTGGTCGATAGCCGCTCAACACACCCATTTGAGACGACTTTCACCTGTAACACCCCGCAAAATGCAGGGTCCTCATCCCGTCTTTGTCGCCTCCAACATCAGCCTTTTCAAGCTTTCCACCTTCAACAACGACCCCTGAACGTGTCTGATCTCCTCCATCGCACTGGCTTAAACGTGCGCCCCTGTCGCAGGTTCCGCGGCTGGGGCGGATCCGGAGTCTATACGAAGTAGTTCATAGGCGATGCTACTCACGATGGCGCGCTTGCTTGAACTGACGCGGCCTTCAGTTTTGACTGAACTTCTGTTTGTTCCCCTTTTGAGGAAGTTTTCCATGGCTGGCTACCTCCGATAACCCACATCAACACCCGTAACTCACAATAATAACCGCGCGGCTCCTCGCCCACCTCCTACACAATACTCCCTGTTTGCCCGCGGGATCACCCCGGCTTCGGATTTCGGGATGTGCCTGGGAGAAATGCCTTTGCTCGCTAACGGCTTGTCGGCACGGCCCTGAGACGCGAGCACGGTAATAGATACACGGGGTCGTGTTTCGGGTACGCAGCCTTTTGCGTTCGGGTCTAGATGTTTTCTCATGCCTTTCTCTCTCTCACTCATGACTCTCGTATCGTTCGATAGACTGCCCAAGCACGGGTAGGCCCGCCCGGCTAGTCGATGGTGGGCTTTGTGTTTCATTCGTCTGGTCTACTCGTCTCGTCTATTCGACTGCTTCTTTTTTCCACCTTTAGGGTTTGGTGTTTCTTTTCCTTTTGCTCTTTTCCTTCCTCCTTCTCCTTTCCCTTCACCCTCGCCACCCGCTACAAACCCAAGAGGACTGGGGCGGTCTGATACCGTAGGCGTACTTTGGAGCCCGGTCTCCTCACTCCGTCTTTACCTCGTCGTCTGTCTTCCTTCTTGGGTTTGAGCGTGGAATCCGCTGGCCGGTGCCTCTGTAATACTCCCCTTTCCTTTGTCTTTACTTCCTCCTCGTTGGCGATCCGAATACCCATGTAGAGGCTGCAGAGATACCCCGTCCTCAACCGTCGCCGCCAGAAATGGCATTTCCCTCACTCTTTTTAGCCTCGGCGTTGCTTTTCACTTCATTCTGGTGTCCTACCTTCGCTCTCCAGCTACCAGCCCACATCGACGGGTGCATCCACCTCCCTGTCATCCACTCGACCAATGTCGAGCACTTCTCCATCAAGCGAGGCATCCAGCTCCAGCTAGCGAACCGGTCTGATGTTGCCTATTATGCTCAGCGTATGTTCTCCAGTTATCCCTCCCACACCAACAAGAACCTGCTCCTAACTCAAAAGCACAGTCAGCATCGGCTCACCCCCACAGCCCGTATTCGTCCAACTAGACACGGGCTCATTCGAACTATGGGTAAACCCAGACTGCACAACCGTGACCGGCTCCGACGCCGCCTTCTGCGACCGAGCAGGGCAATACGACGCGACCCAATCCTCCTCCGCCGTCTCCCTCGGCAGCACCCGCACGCTCCGATACGGCATAGGCTCCGCCAACATCTCCTACTTCACCGACACCATTTCGCTCGTCGGAAGCCCCAACGCCCTGCAACAAGTCCAATTTGGCGTGGCCACCGCGTCGGAGGACGCCTTCTCGGGGATTCTGGGTATTGGATATGGCCAGGACATCGCCACGCGGTATCCTAATTTTGTGGACCAGCTGCAGGCGCAGAATGCCACGCGTGTGAAAGCCTACACCCTCGCTCTTGGTAGTAAAGATGCCCGTGAGGGGGTCATTGTTTTCGGGGGTGTGGACACGGCCAAGTTTGCGGGGCGTCTGGCGAGGCTACCCATCATCCCAGCGGCGCAATCCCCGGACGGTGTCCCGCGGTTCTGGGTGACCATGCAGTCCCTCGCTCTCACACCCCCCAACGGCGTCACTACCGTCTACTCCGCTGGTGGCAGCAGCAACAGCAGCAACAGCAACAACAATAGCGACACCCCCAACGACATGCCTGTCTTCCTCGACAGCGGCTCAACCATGACCCTCCTCCCCTCCGACCTAACAGCCGCGGTAGCACGGGACTTTGGGGCGTCAGCGCCTGACGCCAACGGGTTTTACCGCATCGACTGTGGGCTGACAGCGCTGAACGGGACGCTAGATTTTGCATTTGCTGGGACGACGATCAAGGTGCCATATAAGGAGCTGATAAGGGAGGTGGCGAGTGATCCGCCGGCGTGCTTTTTGGGGATTATGGCTAGTGAGAGGTTTACGCTGCTGGGGGACACGTTTTTACGGTCGGCTTACAGTGCGTGCTGTCCCCTTGCGCTTCATCTCCCCGTTTTAGCCCTCATCTTAGTATGGCTGTTATAAAGATAAAGTGTTAACAAAGTAAACAGCCGTCTTCGACCTCGAAACAAACGCCATCTGGCTCACCCAAGCCGCCAACTGCGGCGCCGCTCCCGCCGCGCTCAACACCGTCCAGGCGCTGTCCACCATCACCGGACAATGTGGGGGTGCAGATGATACCGCTTCACAGGAACCGCCTAGTTCGACGGTGGGGAATGCTAATGCGGGCGCTGCGACTACGGGTACGAGTAATGGTGGTACTGGGGGTGGAGGGGGAGGAGTGGGTGGGAACGGGGGTGCGGATGGTAATGGGAATGGGAATGGGAATGGGAATGGGGGAGTTGGAGTGGATGTTGGAGGAGGGACGTCTCAGACTGTTGAGTTGGTAGGTGCCACGCCGACACCAACGCCGGTGTCAGGGGAAGCTAGGCCGGCGGCGGCGGGGAATTCGGGGTCGGGTAAGAGTCTGCGGGTAGGCGTTTTGTGGAGTATGGGATGGGGAGGGGGGTTGATGATGTTCTTGTTTTGGTGTGGAGGGTTGGGGATCTGATTGAGGATGAAGGGGTTTCGATTTTGCTAGGCACGGATTGGGTTATGGACGATAATGGTCGGGCAAAGTAGTTTTGAACTGTCCCCCGTAATACTGATTAAGATCATGACAATATTGCTTGCTAGTCCTGGTGTAGCGTTCAACCAGTTGTTGATGAATGACTTTTGACGTTTTGTTTCCCTTCTCACATCGCCCATTTCCCATCTCTCTGCCGTTCTTAACTTACCTTTCAATGGAGCAGTTCACCAGCACACCTGGCCGGCATCCCTATTTCTACATCCCCCGTCTTGCTGGAGAATCACGAGACAGGCACTATACACCCCATAACCTCCCATATCATCGTTAAAAGCCTCTGGTTCAGCTCTTGGAAAGGCAGCATTTTCATATACATACATACAGGCTCACTATTGTGAGACATGAAACGGAGCAGGCAAAGAAGTAATGAATCAGGAGTAAGTAATTCTGCCCGGTTAAAAAAAAAAGTACTCCAAAAAAAGATCAAAATAGCAAAAGCTCACCACTCAGCCCTACTGTTATACCCGGCCAGTAGAGGTAATCTGATGGTTACAAAAAGTCCCAGGGCCTTAAGTATGTCAGCCGGGGACTTTTGCTTCGCGTTCGGTTCGAACCCATGCCCTCTTCCCTCAGGTCGCGTAATGAGGGCGGGTTGCCTGCCAACTTTTCCACGCTCAAGACTTTTCCCCGTCAGGGAATTAAATGATGCGACGCCTGAGCCAAACTCACCACCGGATGTGGTCGGTTTGTAGCCCCATTGGCAGGCGGGTTGGGAATTAGGTCGTTGGACCTAATATATATGGTAGACTCGACGGGAGGGAAGGAAGGAGCTGGATTTTGGGCGAGATGGTTGAAGCCTGAGGAACTGAACCGCCAGAGTGGGCAAGATACTCAGTAATTAGGATAGAAGCCTTCCATGATGGCTAGCTGGCATTCTATAGAGGAGGATTTAGTTCAACGTCTCGCAAGAATGAGGTCTTAGAACCCGGGGTGTATCTTATCTAAGTGCTCGGCACTTCATCGACTTATACACAACTCCCGGGGCATGTTCTCGTTGACAAAGTCACTCGCCATTTCCCAGCAAACCCCAAGTAGTTCCCCACCTATTATAGACGACCCAGGATGGTCTCATGGCAAGAGTTGTTACACAGTAGTGTTGACTACGGGAGCACAAGGAAAATATCGCGGGGGATGCCTGAGAAACGTCGGTATTACTCGTAGTTATAAACGGGCCTCAAGATATATTGACAGCCCGGTAGCGGAAATCCACCACAGGTCTCTTGCGTCTCCTCGAGCCGGAGGACTCCTGTTCAACCGCTTGGGGGGCCTCTGTTATTCCTGTGCCGCTGGACTTGTCCTTCGATCCGTGACGACTGAGCAATCTCTCGTGTTAGATGTCAACGGTTAGTTGTGTAGATGGGGGTTAGGGTTGTGCGTGAACATGTGCAAGATGGGACTTTTTCCCCTCAACCCTCGACCACACCGGGCAGGAATGCAAAAAAGTCTTGGTGGTTTTGTTTTGTTTCAGTCTGGAAGCGATATTGGTTGCCATCTCGGCCGAATAAACGCATTAACAATCTCCCTCTGCAGTCCCGCCCAAATCTGCTAACGGCCTGGTTCCGTAACCCATTTTCGGCCGTTCGTTTCACCATCTCAGCCAGGCCCGGGGCCCAGACCGCTTCAAAATCTCTTGACCGTTAAGCGACCCGATAATTCGAGATGTCTCCGAGATTGTTCATATTTTGGGCCTTCAATTTCATCGTCAGTGGATTCTTTTACATACACGTAGTAGGCATCGGACCGGCCGAGACTCTCTCTTCCATGCTGTTGGCTTGCGAGAAGCTTGTTGAAGCTTGAAACGCCCCCCCTTTTCCCGCGTGCAGGCCTCCAAGCTTTCCATCAAATCCCGACGAATGTTCGCCTGTCTTGCCTGCGTGGCTGACTGGCTGCCCTGGAGGGCCCCCTGTCTTTGCATCAGGGGCAGCTGCCGCCTGTGGGGGGGCCGAAGGGGTCTGCCAGGTTTTGGGGTGGGTCTCGGCCAGGCGCGTTTCTTTCGCCGCGTGGTGGACCTGTGGTCCTCTTTGTGGAACAAATTCCCAGCTTCGATACGAGTTCTCGCCCGAGTTGTGAAGTCCGAACTGAACGGAGGGTTCGGAACCGAGCGCGGTGAGGCTGCCGGTGTGCTGGCTTGGGAGTTGGACACAGAACACAACAGACGCGCGCCAATATGATCATCATACTATGTAGACTGAAATAGCTGAATGGATGAGATCAAGAATGTTTCTTTCCCCGCCGAGCCCATCTTCCGGGCCACGCAACACGGCAGTCCGCGTGAAACACCGGCCGATCGAAACGCAGACGCCGGACGGAAAGGGCCACACACAGAAGAAAAGAAGCGCACTCGCTCGTTCGGCTTGTTCATTCCTCGAATGATTCGATTCCTCGCTGCGAGCCCAGGAGATCGGCACGCCGAGCTTGCCAAGGAGGCTTGAGGCTGTGTCGCCCTCCCGACCCGCTCTTGCAGCCGGCCGGGGGAGACCGACAGGGGGCCCCGGGGAAGACTTCCCCTGGACAGTGAGTTTGTTCTGTTCTTGTTTTTCTCAAAACCGAGATCCAGCCCGTTAACGCGATTGTCTTTTTACCCTCCTTTCCTTCGTCAGGTATCTTGCACTTCCGACCGTCCTTTTGCGACGCCGACATTCTTTGGCTCTGCCGATTTTCTGCTGATTCGTTCGATTCGGCACACTTTGCACACACGCTCTTTCCTCGAACCGAGGCTCACCTGTTATTTTCTCGCGATTGTTTTAGCACGCCATCGCGAAGTCGCCAAGTCGGCATCAACACACACAAATTAATCCAACTTTCGCTACTTTATTTCCAGCAAAATCAAAATGCGTCCCTTTGCAGCTCTTCTCGCCAGCGTCCTCGCTGCTGGCGCGTCGGCCGATGGCACCAACTACCTGGGGTTCAACTCGGGCGCAACCCTCGCGGATCGCTCGGCCAAGTTCAAGGCGGACTGGCTCGCCGAGTTCAAGACGGCGCAGGCTCTGAACGGCGCCCCCGGCAAGTTCAACGCCGTCCGTCTGTACACCAACATCCAGGCGTACTCGGAGTCGGACCCGATCCAGGCGTTCGAGGCGGCCATCGACACCAACACCAAGATCCTGCTCGGCATCTGGACCTCAGGTACCGACAGCATCGACAAGGAACTCACTGCGCTGAACAAGGCCGTCAAGAAGTACGGCAAGAAGTTCACCGACCTCGTGATCGGCATGTCCATCGGTAGCGAGGACCTGTACCGCGACTCGGAGACGGGCGTCAAGAACAAGGCCGGCGTGGGTGCCGGCCCCGAGGTCATCCTCAACTTCATCAAACAGTACAAGGATTCGGTGTCCGCCACCGACCTCAAGACCGTCCCCGTTGGCCACGTCGACACCTGGGATGCCTGGACCAACGGCACCAACAAGGCCGTGATCGACGCCGTCGACTGGCTGGGCGTGGACGAGTACCCGTACTACGAGAGCGGCAAGGGCAACGACATCAAGAACGCGGGCACCCTCTTCGACCGGGCCTTCAACGCCGTCGTGGGCGTGGCCGGCTCCAAGCAGATCTGGGTGACGGAGACCGGCTGGCCCGCGACGGGCAAGGACTGGGACCAGGCCCACCCCAGCGTCGAGAACGCCAAGTACTACTGGGACGAGGTCGGCTGCCGCAAGCTGTTCAACAAGGTCCCCACCTTCTGGTACAACCTGCGCGACTCCAACCCGGACAACGAGATGAAGTTTGCCATCACCAACAACCTCTCCACCAAGCCCCTCTTCGACCTCACCTGCCCCACCCACTTCGACACCCCCACCGGAACCTCGACTTCGCACACCAGTGCTTCCTCTACTGGTGCTTCGACCCCCGGTTCTTCGTCCACCGGCGGTGCTTCCTCCGGCAGCGGGTCTGGCTCCGGCTCCGGCACTGGCTCCCAGACTGGTAGCGGCTCGGAGACTGCGCCCAGCCCGTCGCACACGGGTGCTGCGTACATCGGCAAGAGCTTGTCGGGCGCGGCGGTGGTTGGGTTGGCCGTTGTTGCGGGTGTGTTTGCCCTGTTTTAAGTTTGAGTGTGGAGTAGGAGTAGGAGTGTTAGCACAGGAGAGAGAAGATGTTGATAGATTGAGTTGGCTGTGGGTGTTTTGTAAACGCATGAGAAAGGAATATAATTTTACTGGACTTGGACTTTTGGAATTGTGCGCTTTTTATGTCATGGATCTTTTTGTTTGTGTTGTCTGGCTTTGTTACTTGGCCAGCTGGATCTGTGTGTAGACATGCCTGATGCTTAATACTATGGGATTTCTAGTTCTAGATGCTAGGTGAGGAATAGACAACGGGTTGTTCGATATTGCCTTGAAAACTTTCTAGTTTTTGGTGGTACTTCGTTTATAAGTTAAACTTTCTTGAGTTGGTGATATCACTCTAAATTTCCTAAGCAGCGTGCTTGAGAACAAGCAGCCCCAACCTTCGGACCTCGGCAGTTTCACGATCTGCCCCGGGGATTGACTCGTAGACTCGTGGAGTATGTGTAAGAGTACGAAATACAAATTGTAAACGCGGCTGCGGCCCGTCGCAAGCCGCGTGTGTGCGAGTCGTGGAGCGCTGGAGCAGGTACGTCATTGATCCGGAGCGTTATCCACCCTGTTGAAGGGAGCTGATGCTCCGGGTGTTGTTTTTAAACTTGGGCAGAGGACTTTGAGGGAACTTCTTTTTCTAGTTTTGGATGTGTAGGCTCTTCAATTCTTCTCTGTGAAGAATCGTGGAGTTAACCCCTTTTCTGCGGCCCAAAGTTTTAAACTCAACTTGCCGTTCAATAAACAACTCGACCAAGTCAACAAGCCACCCCTGACCCACACCACTACCACGACCGCTACCACTACCACCATAACCACCACCATGACCAGCACAATGCCTACCCCTCAACCTCAACGACAACCACCCGCACCATCCTCCCACCTCCCCGGCACCCAAACCCTAGGAGCTCGAACTCCTGGATCCTACCCTCTCAGCGACCTCCCTCCCAGCAACTACACCCCCAACAACCAACCTCCCACAAAACCCAGCCCAATGCGTGGACTCTCCGAGTACGCCGTGGCCGACACCCCCGCCACAGCCAACTCGGAATATTATGCCAACGCGGCAGACTATTGGGAAGCGAGGCCTGTTGTTGTCTCCCGGGAGCAGAGCCAGCAGCATGCGACCCCCCAAGTCCAAGACCGAGATCAAGAAGGGCTCTCATCCCCAAAAAAAGTGACGGGAGCCGATGAGAGGGACGATGGAGGAGTAGCTAGCGGAGAGGAAAGGGAAGGAAGCAGAGCGGGAAGAGCGGGAACTCATATTGCTGAGGAGGGAGCAGTACAACAAGGAGAAGGGCAAGAACAAAAACAAGACCGCGACCTACCCACCACCACCCAGGCACAGGATATCCCCTCTGTCCCCCGCCCTATAGACAACTCTCCCCTCCCCCAACAACAAGAGCAACCAACAAGAACCGCAAACAGCACAGAAAAACACTCCGCCAGCCCATTCACCAGCAGCCCTTTGACCCGCAGCAGCCCATTCCGTGGCAGTCCATTCCGCGCCAGCGCCAGCCCCAACAGCCACGGCCCAAACGGCGGACAAATGGGCGGACGCCGACGTCGCGAAAGCACAATGATAGCTGATGGTATCGATATCACCACGAGCACGATGGAAAATAACAGCCACAACGCAACAGACCCGGCGGCAATGGAAGCGATGGGTGCGAGGGGGAGGAGGGAGAGTATCATGGGCGCTCGTAATGCATTGGTGTGAGCATGGGGACTCATGATGGGATGGTGTGAGTATGGAATGGTGTGAGTATGGAATGGTGTGAGTATGGAATGGTGTGACTACTAGGGCTCATAATGGAAGATTGGCGCGAGCATTGGGACTCACAATGGAAGAATGGTATGAGATCCGGAATGGCTTGATGTGGATGGGAAGGTAGAAGTGGGAGGTTGGATGAAGGAGGAGGAGTAATTCTTGGATGGAACAGGGGGTGTACGGCACTCTAGACGGACAGGGAGCATATCAATTCAGACTTCACAGACCAAAATCAAAATGCAAATACAGTTTACTGAAAGAAGTATGTACAATTCTACTCGTATATACTATTCCCTAAAAATTAAAAGCTTCGCCAAAGTCCACAGCTTAGAGGCACCCACAAACGCAGGTTCACCCTACACCCACGGATTCGGCACACTCTCCGTCAACACTGTCCCATTCCCCAGCACCGTTCCCGCCCTCAACATATCGACCTTCCCCGGATGCAGGGCTGCCGGCGGGTGATCCAGCACCGTGCCATTCGCAAAGATGATGCCGTTCCACTGTTTCTTCTTCTTCGCTTGTTCACCATAGACACCTGTCCTGTTGATCCTCCGGTTTTCGGCTGTGAGCAGTGAAGCAGTCCGCAACAAAGGCGACCGGTGCGTTGCCACGCCGCAGTTTTCACTCGCCATGTACAGGTTCAGCCCAATCGCCAAGGTGTACGCCTCCGCGCTGAGGGAATCCCACGCCCACTGGTCCTGCTTTTGCACACCGATATAATCCAGCAGGACCACATTCGGCCAGTGCTCCGGGTCAATCCCATTGACACCGGCCGAATACAGCGACGGATTCGTGGGCTCCAGCGCAAAGTTCTGCAGCGTATACGCGGTCGAGGCGAGGGCGTCCGGGGTAACGAGCCACTGGGCGATGAGGAAATTGGACGAGTCCGATGAGCTCCCGTCCGCGCCGCGCGTGCCGGTGCCTGAGCGCCAAGTGGCGATCTGGTCTGGCGCCATGTCGCTGGCCTGCATCATGTTGGACCAGTGGTCGACTAGCGTCGGAAAGGCGAGGCCGAGGTCGTAGATGCCGTCGCCGGGAGCGTCGTGGGGCACGCCGGCCGAGGCGTCCAAGTGTTGGGTGTTGAGCAAGGGGAGCACGCAGCCGTGGCCGTCGTTGCGGTCGAGGAAGTAGGAGGCGGGCTGGTTTTGGAACCCCCCGGAAGTATCGAGGTTGGCGCAGCGGTTGTTGAGGCCGCGGAGCTTGGCAAAGAAAGTGTTGGTAAGGCCAGCGTCCCAGTAGATGGGTCCGTTGTCGGGGAACTGGTAGCGGCCAACGAGGTAGCGCAGAGGCAGGAAGATGACCTCGCCCGGGTTCTCGGCCGTGAACTGGTTGATTTGGGCAATGATGTCATCCAGGCTCTCGCCCGTGTTGCCGATGGACAGCGACGCCGTCTCGTCGTTGACGTGCAAGGCCCAGAAGCCCCTGACGGTCGCAGCATCGCCGTTTTCGTGCACGGAGGCGATGCGCAGGTCGAACCACCGGGACCCCGCGCGGAGCTGGTCGTAGATGTTGACCCCTTGGGTCTGCGTGTTGGCCGCGCTGCCGATGCTGGTGATCTCGTCCGAGATGGTACTCATACCGGCGTCGTGCGAGCCCGGCACGATAAGGTGTCGCAGGGGCCGGTCCCGGATCACGTCGTACAGCTCATGCATCCAACCGCCCGTGCCGTGCCGCAGCGACGCCTGGAACCCGTACTTGTCGCTCCCAGTGATAACCAACGACACAGCCGTCTCGCCGCCGGGGAAGACATACTCGCGCTGCCCGAGCTCCATGCCGCTGAGGTCCAACATCACTCGCCTCCGGTCGCCCGACGTGTACGACTTGATCCGCAGCGCAAACGTCTTGCTCGTGCCGTCGACTATATAATACGCCTCGCCCGCATCGTCCCCCGTGTCGATGGTGCCGCGGTACTGGATGGCGTTTTGCCTCGCGCGGCCCTGCGGCACGTCTCCAAAGTCAAATGTGTTCATCTGGTACGCGTGTGTTGAGTCCAGGTGGAACCGGTGCGGTGTCAGATTGACTACCGTGACGTAGAACTTGGTGCTCATCCCGCCCACCACCGGGTTCAGCTGCTCGTACGGCTGGTAACTAGCCGCCGGAACCGTCTCGGTGCTGTACGTGCGGTCCGACGCCTGGCACGCATCGTCGGCCTGGCCGCGGGCGAGCTGCCACGCAGAGCCGGCCAGCAAGGCTAGTAAGGCGAGAACTCGCATTGTCGTCGTCGGGACCCCGCTCCGTGGCGCAAAGGCAGGTAAGGTATACTGATAAAGAGACTAGGGACTTAGGTATGCCCCAAGCGATATCCCCGAGCCTGCGAAGTGAGCTCCGTGCGAGTGATACGGTTGCGTACCATTAACAACAGCATGATGGAAGTCGCGGCCGGGACGGATGCGCCCCCTAATATAAGGTCATATACCGACCCGAACCTCCTCACGCAGGTACGCACCGCGCGATATTGCTGCTTGGCCCCATTCGCCATGGCCCGTCTCCCATTTCCCATGTGGCGGTTGTGCCTGACCACTCGGTCAGTAGCCTCAATATCCCCCAAATGCCACCCTCTCACCAACCCCCCACCATACCTATCCCACCATACCTCCTAAGGTAACGCAACCACATCGGCGCAAGCCACAGCTAGCAGTCAGACCACCTCCCCCCTTGGGCCACGGGGCGTTGGCCTCGGGGATTCGGCCGCGGGAGTCTGGGCTGGGCACGGCACATCTCTACATTTCTGCCGGTTTAGATCATTCAGCCTCCAACCCAACCAATCGCCAGTCTTCCCGCCCCTAAGCCTTTCTGCGCCGTGAGCCACTCCCGTTTCTCACACCTGATTCGATACCGCCGACGCAGTAACGTTTAAGCTATCGGAGGGCTTTAATTGAGTGTCTCTTGGGATCTTTTGGGATCGTCGGGCCTGGCCATCGGCGGCCGAGGCCTACCCGGTCACCAGGCATCTTCGAATAGGCCCTTTTTGTGTGTGCATACATACACTAGATAAAGTGAAGTAGAAAAAGCGAGACATGTCGCATTGCGATAGCTAATGGGAGTTACCGTCAAGTCACCTTCCCATTTGCGATGTGGAAGGAGGGGGTAGGAACTGAGGGGCGCTCTTTTCCTTTCACATGTCCTTGTCTTAGTATTTGACAGGTTAGTTTGATCGCGTGTCTGGAGGATCGGGTCGCGTTCACGTAGCTGCGACAGTCACCGAGAGCTGGGAGGGGCAATTGGCCCGGAGGATTGGTTGCATTTTTGAGCCGGCCCGTCCAACGGCCCTTCTCGTCGGGTTGGTATAATTCATGCATGAACGATGGGAAATGGACGGCCGGTGGGAAGACAGGTCCCTTCCTTGAGAACGTTGCGTTTTGAGTTGATGGCCCAGATTGTCCTGCCTAGGAAGTGTACTTTGGGGGGTCTCGGCCCGCCTTCCTTCCAAAGTCGCGCCTTGCCAAGTTGAGAAGGGATCTCCAAGCTTTTGATGGCAGGTGAGGGGGTCGTTTGACTTGCGGTGCAACAACAAAGTCAGGTTGCTTCAAGTGCGGTGCGGGGTTATGATCTTTGTCATGTGTGTGCCTCAGGTGGTCGGTTAGATGGCGAGTGTTTGAGGGAAAGATTTTGGAGAGAGAAATGGGGTTTCGGGATCTGGATTGGTAAAAATTGTACCTGCTGCGGCAGTCGTGCCTGCCTTGCATTGCGTCTGCATTCTGCATGCAAAGTCAGAGGTCCAAGACCTGACTGACATCAACAATTCATCATTTATCTACAGGTAGGTCAGTGCAATAATAGACACAAAAAGGAAGTCTACCACTGGAAATGTCACCATCGAAGGATCCTCTTTTAATAATAGGCAATAGCAAAAGTGAAAAAGAAACTCTCCCGCCGGGAATTGAACCCGGGTCTCGAGCGAAGTCAGTTCTTAGGTGACAAGCTCACATACTGACCACTATACTACGGAAGATTGGCTGGTGTGTGCACCAGCTGTAGTGAGGAGCGATGCTGGTTGGTCCACTACTGGGGTATATCAAGGAGACCCGGATACCGACACCTGACACGATTATTTTTACCCCTTTTTCGTCCCCCTCCTCCGAATGTAAACATTTTCACGTTTTGAACACATAGCAGAGTAAACATTCACAAATGTGATGAAGAGTAACCAACGCGTTTAGTAATAAGCTATCCTCTGTCAAAAAGTAATTCTTAAAAAAGAATTTATACGCCGTCTTGCCCAACTCCAAGCATGTCCAACCAGACTCCTCATCACCAGCCCTCACATCTTCCCAGGAGCAACACGCCATCCCCCCAAACCCCACATCAAGCCCACGCCCCAACCAAACTCATACAAACAGCCCCCAACAACACCAACCCACACGCCACCACCCGCTTCCTCCCCCGGAGCACTGCCCAGCTCTGGTCACTCAAAAAGTCCTCCGCCAACAACTCAATCAGCGCGGCAAATACCAACAACCCCGACGACACAGCATTCATGGTGCCGACCAGGATCAGCCCGAACTCGGAGTCCGGGCTGTAGAGACTGTGTGTTGCGAGGCCGATGGCTTGGCCCATGGGGGTTCTGAGGGGGGGTGTTAGCGGGGGGTTGGGACGGGACGTAGAGGTAGGTCGGTAGGGGATAAAAGTGGTGGTGAGGAGAGGGGGGGACTTACGTGCAGCCGTAGGCGAGGACCATGAGCCAGGGCTGGAGGGTCTTTTTGGGCCATTTGATAGAGGCAATTCGGGCGCCGAGGGCGAGGCCTTCGAAGGTCTCTGTTCAGGGGTTGATTAGTTACCAGTGACTTATGTGGGCGGTGCGGAGAACGAGCCGCGGGAGGGGGGTTCTGTAAAGACGGCAGGTACTCACGATGAAAAGCAATGGCAATCAACAACACGACAAAATTTCCTCCCACTGCCACACTCAGGGCCATGCCGATGAACACGCTGTGAAAGAGAATCCCAACCTCCAGCAGCATGCACTGCAGGATGCTCTTCTTGTGAAGCTGCTCTTCTGTGAGACCGCCTCCCAGCTGGGCTTCCACCTGTCCTAGCGTCTCTTTGGAGGCGGTGACCTGCATATCGACGGCTTCCGAGTCAGCTTCCTGCCCATGTCTCCGAGCAGGCTCGATACTCGCCCGGCTTGTCTGACGGGCCGTCTCAGATGGACGACGGGTGATGGCAGCCACGACAGCCGCGTTGCTGCAGTGCCCGCCGCTCATCGAAGCATGTCTTTTGTGTCTAATCTGAGACTCGGCATCCCCCGCGCTCCCATCGTTATTACTTCTATCCCCACCGGCGGTCCCCTTCGTTGGCGGTGCCATAAACGTCCGCGCCGGGCTAAAAATCATCTCAATCACGCTGACAAAAAATATCCCCACGAGTGCAATCGCGCCCGGCATGGCGGGGTAGTCCGTCGTCCAGAAACTCGATAGACACGGGTTCCCCAACGAGATAAACGCCGTCGGGAGTAGATGCACAAACGCGGTGGCCAGCAGCACGCCAGTGCCAAAGTGGCGGACGGCGAAGAAGAAAGGCTCGGGGATGCGTAGCACGGGGAACTTGGCGGCGAGCATGGGGACGGCGGAGGCGGCGCTCGAGACGGTCAGAATGATGAGCAGCGCTCCGACATGGAGGGGGGTGTTGTACTCGGCGCCGGCGGTGCTGCCGGCACAGGTGGGCTGGCGGGGGGTCAAGTTGCGGGGGCTAACGAGGGTCGGAGCGGGATCGGCGTCAACTCGTCGGACTTCCACCGGTTCGGTCCCGTTCGCAGACCCATTGACTGGTCTCATAGTCCCTAGTAGTGGGAAAAGTAGACTCCCAGCTCCATGGACGACAATCGACCCGACGACGACCGACGCGAGCCAGCCGAGCCACCCCGATGGGGGGCGGACCCGGCCGCGAGAAAGACAGACTTGGCCTTCACCACCAAGCGCTGTCCTGGGGGCAATGGGCAGGCCTTGAGTGTACAGTTAGTGTCTGGTCCAAGAGAGAGAGGTCATTATCATGAGAAGCAAAACATACGGTTCGACCGCCTGCCCACTGCGAAAAGGCCCCCTATGAATCCTTCACGTTCGCGATGGCACACCTGGCCATCGCACGCGTGTTTTTCGTCAATTACCAGTCCTAAGCCGTTAGCCGTCCCAGCATCCCCGTGGCGATGTTCGCGGGCGTTGGCGAGACCGTTGAGGTCCTGGCGGGTGGTCAGATCCGGGGCTAGAAAGGGCGGGTTCTGGTTCCAGGTGGGATGCTCGAGATCATCTTCGGTTCTGGACGGGCGGTTCATGATCGGTTGTGTTGTAAGTTTGAGGTTTAAGTTTGACCAATAGGATCATGTGTCTTGTCTTTACTTTATTTAAGGCTGGGCTGGGTTGGCGTTAGTGAGGACGGGCGGTGGAATTAAGGATGGAGATGAAGATTATGTAAATTCTAGGATCGAGGTCTTCGGGACGGACTGAGATGAGTGAAGTGTCTGTTTGAGGGTGCGTCACTGACGGAATGGCGGGTGCCAAAATCGTGAATTTTTAGTGGGTCACGGCAGTGGAAACGCCGCTAACACCCGGCGCCCGCCCCGGACTGGCCCAGGCCTGATCCGATGCCTGCAGGGGTCCGCACGGCTTCAGGGCATTTTAGAGGCACTCAGGGCAGTGGCGCTCGGGAGTTCCAGCGAAGCTTCGGCAAGAACCTTGACGGCTCGGGAAGACACGGGGAATCTACGGCAAGAATGACAACTTCCACCTTCTGGTTGGAGGAACTCGTAACTTGGGCACATGTAACGATTTTTACCTTCAGTTTTTGGAGACTGCCGCATTTTGGAAAATTGTTGATCAGCAATCTTTTCACTGGAATAAGAAGCTCCCGCCGCTATCTGAGAGGCGGTCACCGTTTGATCACGCCATTGACGCTAGGCTTAACGACGTTTGGACAGTACGGCGAGGGCATGTCTCATTCTATCGTGCCTCGTGGGGGGTGCAACGTTTTGAGAGCTGAATCAAGTTCAACCCGGCGACTGACTAGGTGATAGCTTGTCGACTGCAGATTTGTTGATGGAAACGGGATGGCAGACTACATGTCTCGTATAACTCCTCCCCATTAACGTTAATCATCATTGAAGTTTGGGAGCAAGTACCTAGTCTCAGCTCATGCCCCCGGAGCATGTTGGCACTCGTGGAATCATTACCTCAGGCACGTCGGGTAGTTTCTTGATAGAACGGGACTTCAAAAGACACGTCCAACTGGGCCATTGCCTCGAGCCGGTCGTCTCCTGTTTCGCTTGTACTCTATGGCTCCTGGAAATGATGAGGATGCCATGGAACCACAAGGTTGAATGTACGAGGGATGAAACTCACGAGTGATGGGCACCTTACTTAGCGACCGCAAACCTAAACCCGAGCAGCGAGAAACTCCATTCCTCAATCACTCAACAAGCTAAAACCGAGCTCAGTATCACCTCGGTATCAAGTACCTGGGGTTGGGTGGGTAGGCACGTGGGAAGTGCCTAAGGATTTGGCACTGAGGGAAATGCTTCAGCGTAACGGCGCTCTTGAGTTTATGTTGAGTTTAGTACCTAATGACCGGCTAAGATGTGCATCCACAACACTGACAAGGTCGTTGAATCAAGAGGTGCAGTGGTTTGTTTGCCGAAGGGAGAGATGCCGCAGGAACGGTGCGAATTCAATAGGGCCACGGACTTGAAATCATGATCAGGCTTCCCTCATCACCACAAAGAGCTTAGCCGTGTTAATTGAGCCTCAAAGTTCAGGATCCGAGGGATGCCCAACTTAAAAGGAGAGCAGGAACCCCTCGCCCAACTCTCTTTGCTCTTGTACCTACAATCACCTTTCCGTTAAGCGCCCTGCACCCCCACAATGACCTCCCATATTCAGGCGGCCCAGCTTTTGCAAAATTAGCAACCGAAGATTCGTATTGAAGGGGTTGTCAGCATTCACTCTCTTTCTGCCGGCCTTCACTACCTGTGGGTTGTCAAACTCCGAAGTACGACCACCCATCAGTTCCACGAAGATGAGCCACTCAATCGCAGACAGCACGCTTCTGCAATCCATTGTCGATGCCCACCAGCCCGACTTTTCCCTGTACACAGGTTTCTACCGCGATGTCCACCAACACCCTGAGATATCCGCCATGGAGGAGGACACGGCCAAGAAAGTAGTAGCGCACCTCGAGCGACTTGGATACACCGTCCATACTGGAATAGGCGGCCATGGCGTTGTTGTAGTGCTGCAGAATGGGAATGGGGGCAAGAAGATCCTGATGCGAGCAGAACTCGATGCCTTGCCCATCCAAGAGCAGACAAACCTACCCTACCGGAGCCAACGCCGCATGATCGACCGATACGGCAACGAACGACCCGTGATGCACGCTTGCGGGCACGACATGAACATGGCGGCGCTTCTTGCGGCCGCCGATCTGCTCAAGTCCGCTTCCGCGAAATGGACCGGCACAATCCTCATTCTCTTCCAGCCGGACGAGGGGGAAACAAGCGGGGCGCGGGATATGGTGGACGACGGCCTTTACGACCGTGTTCCCGTCCCCGACCTCATGTTGGGTCAGCACGTGGTCCCCGCCCGCGCGGGCACCGTGGCCATCAAACCCTCCGGATCGGTCCTTGTGGCTGCCGACTCGATGCGCGTGCGTGTCACGGGGGGGCCTTGCGAGAACACCGTCAACCCTCAGATCTGCGTCGACCCAATCCCGCTGTCCATGCAAATCGTCTCGGAGCTCCAGGACGCTGTCACCAAGGAGATCGGGCCCGACCAGGATGCCACCCTTGCTTGTTGGGGCTTCTGGGCGGGTGAGCCGGGAAACGACCACGTCGCGTATGCCGACATGCTGCTCGACATTAAGACGGTGAAACCGGAGATACGACGGCGGGTCATTGACTTGATCAAAGAGAAGTTTCAAAACGATTGTCGGGCCGCCGGCATGCCGCGTGATCCCGAGTTCAACATCACCGTGCGTGCCCCGCTGACGAGTAACCACGACGACGTCGGCGGCCCCATCGCACACGTCTTCCGGGCCTACTTTGGAGAGAAAATGACGGAAATGGCATTCACCCGCGCCTGCGAGGACTTTTCAGTCCTGGGAGAGGTTCACGACGTGCCGTATGCCTACTGAAATTTCGGAGGAACTCACGAGGATGTTGCCGAGCCCATACCGACCAACCACTCGCCCTTTTTCGCACCAGAGGTCGATTTGACCCTTAAGACGGGCACGATGCCATGGCACTTGCAGCTTTGACGTTTCTAGCGGCAGAAACCTGAGGTAGACCAGAGTCTAAGACCCCTCATGAACAGGGATCCGTGGACAAGAGAAAAGGAGGCCTGAGAAAAGTTTTCAGGGGAAGATAAACTTTGATTCATGCCTGACCTTTCTGATGTCTTCCGTTTCAAATTGCTAACGAACGTGAAACGTAATCTATCCCGGTACTCTCCCGGGCCCGAAATTCCAACCCACTCCGTAACGAAATCACTCCGTATCAGCACCCAAACACCCTCAAAACCAGGCCCTAAAAGAAGAAAAGCCACCTCCAAAACTCCATCAACCGGCCTGCTCATCTCAAGGCCACCCCAAATCCGAACCTCGATCCGGAAAGCCCCAAACACAACCCTCACATCTACACGCCAACCCAAACCCCCATAATCCCAACAACCACTACGCCCACTCCCATCCCCATACTCGGCCCCACAACCACCCCAGCATTATGGTGGTTGTTATTGTTGTTGTGATAGTAGTTATTGCAGTTGTACTTGCACTTGCGCCATTTGCGTCTGTGCACCTCACCGTGGTCGTGCTCGTTGCTAGTGCGGGTAGAGTGAGGATCGCGGGTTGCAAGGTTGAGAGCGGCGTTGAGAGGGTTGGGGAGGACGAAGGCGGTGGTTAGGGAGAGGAGGGAGAGGAGAGTGAGGAGGAGGAGTTTCATGTTGTTGGTTTACTGTGTTGTTGTATGATGAGTTGATGGTTGTGATGTTGTTATGCATTGGCTGTACCTGGTTCGGGTCCTGTGATGGCGTTGACTACAGTAGTAGTTTAACTTTTGTAGGACATCGATGGTGAATGAGAAGATGATCCGAACTGATTGGCCCCCCGGGCAAGAGAGACCACACAATCTTATAACCCGCCGATTCCCTTGTTCTATCCAAATTCTACACCAACCATGAAGCACTGCTCGGTCCCCTCGAACACACCACAACATCAGACCGACCCTAGACCATATCCATCCATCCATGGTCAAAACAACCCGACCAGCTTCAACCAAACAATCGAAACAATCCCATCTTTCCCCTCCCCTTAATCCCGCATTCTGATTGGATACTCTCCATCAGCCCGACGGCGCAGCACCCAGACGGGCCGTTTTAAGATCGGCAGAAACCCGGTCTTCCGACCTGCTTGGCCGGCCCGGGCCGAGACCACCGGGGGTCGTCTCAACGGGCCGGGTGGGGGCGGGGCCGGAAGGGATTGATTGAGACAGATTCACAAGGGAAACCATAGATAATTATCATGTGGTTCATTTCTGGGTGGGTTGGGTCATGACCTGTGGCTGAGTGACTTCGGACTTCTGTTTTCGGAAGTAAATGATTTGGATGCTGAGGCCTAATTAGATATACCCTCAAATGGGCGGCTGCGAAATGGGGTCGTATTTGAGGTCAGGCTTCCTCGAAGCTTTGGGCAAAAGTGCAGTTAGATTAATTATTTTCACCGTTTCTGGATAGTTATTGGAGGAGGAAGAAAATATGGCGGCGGAATACAGTTGTAATGATTGAATTGGCAGTGATGACGCTTCGTTTCTATATTGCAATTAAATACGTCTCTCAATATCTCAAGTAAGTTTATCCCAAGTCGAAGCTTTCTGTTCCTCCCCTGTTACTTTCCCCTCTAACCTGAGAGACACATCCATTCCGTTTTGCCAGTGACCCTATTTGTTAGGACGCCCTTCAGGATGAGGGCCCGAGGGGCCGTGTGCTCGTCACCGTCTACTGACTCCTGCCACTAGAATCTAACACTGTCACCTCCCCGCCGGATGCCAAACTGGCTGCGTTCGTCTTCGTCGCCGTTTCCCTAGATCCATTCCGGGACGCCTCTAGGGCTGCCAAACTAACTGCGTTCGTCAACGTCGCCGTTTCCCTATTAGATCCATCCCAGGTCATTAGAGGCGTCATGCGCATCACTCGTGACAGCGGTTGTTCTCTCACACCCTCCGTCGTTTCCGGTGCAGATTTCGCAAGTTTGTCGCAAGCTAGTAACGCGCTTCGGAACTCGGATATAGTGATACGGAGCTCGGGATTGTGTGTGAACACGCGGGCAAAGAGATCCACCGCGCCGTCTGTCAGAGTGAACATGGGTCCCAGGTGCTGTGGGTCTTCTACGTAGTATTTATACCAGATGTCATCGAGCGAGGCACGTTCCCATGTAAACGATCCAGTCGTAAGTTTCCATAGGATAACTCCGAGAGCCCAGACGTCGGCTGGGGCACATTCGTAGGACGACCGCCCAGGGGCATACGATTTCCAACATTCTATTGGTTGGTCATACATCTTAGTAAATCGCTCTGCAAATTGAAGGGTGGAAGGGCAACGTACCAGGTGCCATGTATGACGGTGTCCCATGCTCAAAATCCTCACTTCTCCTGCGAGTGGTAGCCATGCCAAACCCGGCCAGCTTCAACGTCGCTCCTCCATTCGTTACAAAAACATTTTTCAGTGTCAGGTCTCGGTGGTAGATACCGAGCCTGTGGCAGTGCTCGACAGCATCAAGCAACTGGAGGAAGAGGCGCTTGTTTAACTCGTCTTGGCCGGCAATGATATCTTCATCGTGCTCGGTAATGTAGTCGTCCAAATTCGATTCCGGGAAAGAGTCCAGGATCATATACCAGTGCTCGGACGTGTCCAAAACTTTCCGAATTGATAGAACATTAGGGTGTGCTGATGCCAAATGGTGCATCTTGATCTCATCTGGCTGTTCGGTCTTAATATTGTGCATGCCTAGAGGTGATCCAATGCTAAGCTTTTCAAAGCATTTTACCACGCATTTTTCTGACTGCACAGTATCGATGGCCTCATATATGGCCACCCCCTCCTTCTCCTTAAAGCCTAGGAGGCTGGTAAGTCGCACTGACGGCGTAATATACTGGCCCACCATTCCCGCTGGGCGGAGAATTCTACGAGCCTCGATTTCGGTCGTCCGCTCCTGATCATCTGCGATGGTAGGCTGTGGGTTGATGCTGTCGGGCTGCGGTGACTTCAGAAGCGCCACAATATTACTGTGCCCCCCGGCTTCGGCCGCTAAGATAGCACTGCCCCAAGTCTCTCCGCCCGCCAGGACGTCCGCACCTTCTCCGAGCAATCGCCGTACCTCGTTGATCTCCCCCGCAAAGGCAGCTACATGGAGTGGAGGATCTGGGGACCAATTCAGTCCCGCGTTATTGGCATCCGAGGTGGACTCCAGAACTTGACTCGGCAGTGCTGCGTTCGAACTGCCGCGGCTGCCACCTCCCTGTTCGTGCTCCTGTTCCGCTCCTGGGTCAATTGTTGATCTTGAGGCAGCGAAAAGCGCGAGTTGTTCCATGTGGGAGGCCACATGCTTCCGGAATTGGGTACGCGTCACGACGAGAACGTCTGCCGGGGGAACAGTACGACTCCCCTCGCTCCCTGGGGTCGACTCGTTGTTGTCTGAGTTGTCGTCCTGCATGGCAACCCGAATCTTCTGCTCCCACTCGTCACAGAAAGGACAATCGGCCGCGGGAATAAGATCTAGTGCGCGGCGACTAGCCTGGTCTAAGAGCCGGGTTTCGGACTCGGAAAATCCGGGGTGGGCACCCTGGACGTGTTCTTTGAAGGAATCGGCCGATCGGAAGGTACCGGAACTACAAAGCGTACAGGACCAGGTACATCGATGGTTTTGGAGTTCGTGCTCGAACCAAGTGTTGCTGTCTGCAAAGAGCTGGAGGTCACACTCGGCGGGGCCCATTGTGCAGACATACGATTTGAGGTCGCTGAACGCGTGGCGTCTTCATGAAAGGAAGTACGGGGGGTTAGTGTTATATTGGTAAGGTAATAGATAGTTATGGCGATGATTATGAACCGTAGGTAGTGGTTGGGGCATACATACCTCCATCCCTTGTCCCGCTTGAACCTTTGAATGATATGGCAAAAAGGGCACTCAAAATCGGTCGCGGGGTTGTCCTTCGTAAGAGTTTGAAGGCTTGGTAACTCCAACACCACATCATCCCCCGGCGCCAAGTCAGAATGCGCGGCCGAGGTGTACGACACCCCGTCGTCTTCCGGCCCCTCCTGGACGATATCTAACTGCCCGGCGAATAGGGTGGACGCTGTAGTCCCTGGTTCTGTAATTCCCGCCTGGGACATGCCACTGTCCACACCTAGCGGCAGATGCGCCCCAGATCTTTCCGTGCCGCTGGAGATATTAGGCGACAGGTTTGATGTTTGGTTGGGGTTAGAATTGGAATTGGCACTGTTGTCGTCCTGGTGCGCCAAGGAGTCCTGGTGTTCTCTGCAATACCGTAGAAATTGCCGTCTCAGTGTGATGGCTCGGCCCAGCCTCCTAGCCAGCCATTCAGAACCTGGCCGTGCCAGCTTCGGGTATTTTTCCCGAGTGTGATTGATGTCGAACTGATCCATAAATGTATCCCGTGATCTCTGGAGCGCAGTCTGGAAGCGATCCCTCGAACTGGCATTCCTAATGAGCGTCGAGGTTTTGAGTAAGCCGCGGCAACATTCGACAGCCGCACCGAGGATTTCGCGTGCGTCATCTTCAGGGACTGGTATCGGCGGAGGCACACTAAAACTAGGGTCATCTGCATTGATGCCGGTGGAAAGGGCGATCGGATCCCTGGGTTCTTCGGACACGGTCTCAAGCACTCGAATCAGTTAGGTACCGCGATCACTTTCAAAAATCAGGTCGGTACATCCCTGGTGAGTAGTCCGTAGGGAATGAATCATATCTACTTACCGTCAGTGAGAGCATCCGCCAGGTCGTTTAATAGTTCGCAAACCCAATCTCGAATCTCGGGGGCATCCCTAAGGCGTGACTCAAGGGATAATTGAGACTGTGGGGGTTGGAAAGCGCCAATATTTCTGGCCCAAAGAGCAAATCTTTCTGAAACATCCGTGGCAGCTTCTGCAATGACGGCGGTTATTTGTGGGTGCCTTTTGATGGATTCAACTTGGCTATTTATCGCCGTGGATTTGGATAATATGGACGTCATTCCCGCAACAAAGTCCCTGCTCGAGGCCCGTGGAGTTGCTTGATAGTGTTCCAGTGACTGCTGTCACCAGAAGTGCAAATTGGAGACGACGTATGGCAGAGGAAATTCTTGGGTGGCTGCCGGTTGTGATTAGCTGGAGTTGCAGCTTCGCTTCGGCCCCGCAGGACAACGAGGTGCGTCCAGTCTGCCTTGCCGCCTGCTTCTCCCCGAACAAGCGAGGCAACCCCGCTCCGGCGAGGCTTCACAAGCAGCAAGCTGACACCCAGAGAAGCCGCTCTGGACTCCTGGGGCTCCATGTTCAATCTCACGAACTTTTTCGCGCTCCTGCCAGTCACGAACTTGTACCGATTGACCCATCGTTCGGGGCATGACAGTGGATAATCATGTCAGGGTTCGAGATCGCCGGCGTCATCCTGGGCGCCTATCCAATCCTCATGTCCGCGCTCAAAGGATATGGGGAGCTGGCCAGAAAAGTCGGGGTTTGGAACAACATCCGCCAAGAATACCAGAAATGCAAAAACGAAATCAACGCCCAGAACGTAGCCTTTATTGGAAATCTACGGCGGTTACTCCTCACTATTCGAGTGGACGACGTGACGATCTCTTGCCTTTTAGCCGACCCGGGAGGGCAGGAATGGGGAAACGCGGATCTGGCACAATCGCTTGAGAAGTATCTACAAGACTCACACGACGTATTCCTGCACACTATCGAAGATATGAATCGCGTCATGGTGGAGTTGAAACGGGAGATAGTCATCGATGCGGAAAATCTGCGACAGAGAGTGGAAGCGACCAGGGTGAGTGATCTACCTTAGTCTTCATTGCCCATTCAGGTCATACCGGCAAGGCCACGGGTGGTGTAGCTGATTAAGATAGTCAGCGGAGCTGTCGACTCGACTCAAAGAAGCTTTCAGGAAATTCGGCACGACGAGGGACTACCAGTTGTACCGGATGCAGTTTACCCTAGGAGAAACCACACGAAAGCGGCTTTTTGATGAAATTAAAAGTTATAACGACCGACTTCGAAATCTCCTTGAGACCACTAGTGCTATGTCCCAAGCGCAGAAGTCTAGAGATACAGCTAGAAAGGTTCGCGAAGACGCCTTAGTCTGTGGGCTTTGGAAACGTGCCGACCAACTGTACAGCGTTCTCTCCGAGGCTTGGAACTGTAACTGCCGGAAGCATCACCATGCACATATGATGCTGCAGGACCGGCACCGACCGTCTCCTGAGCCGCATTTCCGGCTCATGCTGTGGTCCAGTTCGCCTCACCTGCCATCCGACCAGACCCCTCAGCCTTTGTTCTGCCGTCCTGTTCGAGTCGAGATCTCCAACGAGCTTAACATAACCGGAACCGTGCCCATCACAGTCGACGCAACAACCGCCTTACGCCCAGGCACATCCCCAGCACACAGAACTGCCACACCGCTCCGGCCCAGTACGGCCTCCAGCAAGCAGCAGAAACAATTCCTACGGGCAAGGTTCATAGGAGGCCAAGGGTATGAAATGACTCCCCCCATCAGCCTTGAGTCTGCTAACGCCGAATAGAGTACCACTAATTACAACCACCTTGACTGAGAACAACCCGAACCCAAGAACGGAAGCCCATGAATTGGCACAGCGAGAGCATCAGCAACAGGTTCCTCAAATTTCAAGTCTCTGCATCACACTCCGTCAAAAGCCGTCCCCCCCTACACGCTGCCACGGGTATTTACTTGACGCGGTGGGCACCAAGCGGTATTACCTACATGCGATCGACCATGCAGCGGATACGGAGAATAGCACCCCTAGTAATTCAAATCCGAGCAAACCAACAGCCATCACGCTCGAAACCATCCTCCGTGATTCGAAAACCCCATTAACCCGACTGCAGCGGTTTTCTCTAGCCGTCACCGTCGCCTCGTCATTCATCCAATTTGCCGGTACGCCATGGCTCAAATCCCGTTGGGCCAAATCCGATGTGGTGTTTTTCCCCGATCCGGATAACCCACGCGCCCCAGGTGTACTTCCCGAGCAGCCGTTTGTTAGCCGAGATTTCCTCATTGACAACTCTGCTCCTCAAATGCCAGCTCCAGTCTCACCACAAATCAGAGTCGCCGACCGGATTATCGACGGATTGGAGTCCCTGGGTATAGTCCTCCTAGAATTGTGCTTTGGTAAGCCGATCGAGCAGCACTCGTCCTGGCCGTCGATAGCGCCAACCGGGTCGAGTCTTCTGGCGGCACTGGAGTGGTTAAAAGAAGTCGCCGAAGAGGCCGGGCCCGAGTATGCCGATGCCGTTGCGTGGTGTCTGATCGGCGGTCGGACAATCTCAACGGATCGCGGGGACGGCTGGAGGGCGATCATGTCGGACCGTGTTGTCAAGCCGTTGGGACAGTGTCGAAGTTATATTGCGCCTGTGAGATAGGAAATAGAGGGACCGGACGGAGATGGCAAGCGTAGATATTTCCCAGGTTAAAGGTACATTTGGCAACATCCCGTAATTACCACAGCGTTGCAAGCCTGCAAAAAAATCAGGATAACGGCCGCAGTTTAAGAATTCCAAGAGTGAGGGAATAAAAAGGGTGTTATTGTGTCGGTAAGTACTATGTTTCCTCAGCAGGGTTTAGCATGCTATACATCTCGAGGTCTTGGAGTTTCTGTTTATCTTTCTGAGCCGGCGGGTGTCCTTGTAACAGAACACTCCCCTCGACATCGTGTTTGAGTCGTTTTGTTTTCTTATCGACTCAAAAATATGATGAGTTAATTAGACTTCATCCAGCCCGGGTCTCAGCTCTCGCACTTCTCGTGACGTCACATTGGATTAGCTTCATCCCAAAATCCCAATTCCCACCTAACATAGCCCTCGTTGCCTACACTGGTGTCCTCCGGTTAGTAACGAAAAACTTAGAACTCCAATTAGAATTCCTTGCTAAGCATTTACAGCCCGCCTTATCCCACTCAAGCTTCCCCTCCATCTCACCTCATCGCCTAAAACATCCCAAATCTCAGCAAATCTCCTTTTCCCTTCCTTTGTACCCTCACCGGCCTCACTGACCTGACTCAGCACGGCAGTCAGACGGAAAACCCGCAGCATCCCCAGCGCCACTGCAGACCGGCGCATCCCCACAAATTATCTCCGACGAGTCGACGACAATGTTGACATGGGGGTAAGACAGACGAGCAAAGAAATCCGCAATTCTGCATTCCCAAAATCCACCCGTCTCTGAGAAACCCGATTCGCTTGGACGCAAGCCGAGATTTGTTTCACCGCATTGCAAATCTATTGGACCACAGCAGGGCTTGCCCCGACCGACGTGGTGCTTTGCGGACCAGGGTGTCATGTTTTGATGCCTGGCTTGCGTTGTGGGAATGTATGCTTGTCGGAGATCTGTGAAGGTGGGAACGTCCACGAATATTAATTAATTAAATTTCGTATGTTCCCTCATTGCTTGTGGGCTTCTTCAACCGTTTTTAACCTTATTTTTTGATACAAAAAAAAGTCCGACGTATGGCATAACCCCATCACCAACAATGCCATCCCTCACTTCCCCGGCCACATGGGGCCTCCTAGCAGCCCTCATCGGCCTAACCAGCATCCTCCTCACCGTTATCCCCCTTCCACCCACTCTCCTCGCCTTCCTGCCCTTCACCATCCCCCCTTCTATTACTCTCACCATCCCCTTCCTATCCCCAGTACTATCCCAACAGCCCATCCACCCCCTAACCGCCCTCCTCTCAACCAACGCCCAACTCCATCTCCCCACGCACCCTTCCTACCCGCACTCCACGCACCGTTGGTCTGCCTCACCTCGCCAATCTCCCGCTCTGCCGTCTTTGGTGGTGCTGCCAGCTACGGAACAGGATATTGTTGCGACGATTCAGTACGCGAATGAGAATGAGATTCCGTTTCTAGCTACGTCCGGTGGACATGGGACGACGACGTATTTATCCCAGTTTGGCAGCGCCGGGGATGGGAAGAAGGGCGAAGCGCCCGGTGGGATCTTGATCAACCTGCGCCAACTCAACTCTGTCGCGCTATCCGCCGACGGAGCCACGGCTACCGTAGGCGGTGGAATCCTCGCGCACGAGCTGATCACCGCGCTGTGGGCCGACAACAAGCAGACAACAACGGGGATCTGCAGTTGTGTTTCGTTTGCGGGACCGGCGCTGGGTGGTGGGCATGGGCTGTTGCAGGGGCAGTATGGGTTGGCGGCGGATCAGATTGTGGGGATGAGGGTTGTGTTGGGGAACGGGGAGGTTGTTGATTTGGAGGATCCTGCGCTTGCCAAAGGTGACGGGAAGTCGGAGCATGAGGATTTGTGGTGGGCGATGAGGGGGGCTGGACATAATTTTGGGGTGGTGAGTGAGTTTCGGTTGAAGGTGCATGAGGTCGCGGAGGATAGGAAGATGTGGGCGTATGAGGTGTTTGTGTTTCCGGGAGAGCGGCTGGAGGAGGTGTTTGGTGTTTTGAAGGCGTTGATGGAGGAGCAGCCGAAGTGGGTGACACACTGGACGATGTGGGGGGATGACCCTGAGAATCCTACGGGGAAGGTGAGTGTCCCAGGGATGGTATCCAGAGTTTGGGTTGGCAAAGGGATCACTAACGCGGAGGAACAGCCCAGTATCTCAACGATCGTCTTCTACAACGGCCCCCTGGCCGATTCCCAGGCCTACACGGCGCCTATCCAGGCCTTGAACCCCGTCGGCTACGTCTCGGGATCCGCGGCGTACCCCGACGTTAATGCGGTTGTCGGAACCGCCAAGGACAGCCCAATCTGCCAGGCCAAGGGCACCGTGGGCCTGCGTGCTGTCGACGTGGACGATTACGATCTTGCGGGCCTGCGTAAGGCGTTTGATATCTTGGAGGAGTCCATTGCTTCGGACCCGGCGCTCGGCGCCTCGTTTGCTATGTTGGAAGGGTACTCCGTCCAGGCGGTCCAGGCCGTGCCGGCGGAGAGCAGTGCATTCCCGCATCGCGATGTGAGGCTCATGCTGTAAGTTGCTCATTGTGTTGATCTTACTTGAACTCCAAGATCCTGACCGAATATCCTAGGGCGCCCTTGACGTTCTACGATGCCGTCGGCAACAACACCCTTGACGAAGCCGCCGCGATCTGGACCAAGAAGATGGCCAAGGCTCTTGACCCCGGGCCGAAGCCGAGGTCGTACGTGAATTATGGATACGGCGACGAATCGTTGGAGGCCGCATACGGGTAAGTGCTTCAAGATGAGTGTGTTCGTGTGAACGTGTGAGCTCACAGAAACAGGTATGAGCCGTGGCGGTTGGAGAAGTTGCGGGCGGTCAAGAAGAAGTACGACCCGGAGAACCGGTTCCGGTACTATGCCCCGCTGGTGAGGTCTGGAGATGAATAATGAAAAGGGAGGGAAAGTATAGGCAGAAATCAAGAAGTAACCAAAATCGCATTTCCAAAATATGTCATACTGAACACTCACGGCCAAAGTGACTCAAACATAAACAGCCAGTCCTCCCAGTAGTTCTCATACCTGCCGACCAGCCAACTCCGGCCGTCACCATCACCCCCGATCCTCCATGGCCGTGTGTAGAGACCCCCCTCTTTCAAATGCCGCTTCCCAGCCAGGTTCATGCTGAACGAGCTGGGACTAACACCGAGGAAATAGTCACACTCCAACAGCACAATGAAATCAATCAGCGCTTGCTGGTCCCACGTCAATTTTTGCAGCGCCTCTAAGTCGTCCGGGTGCTCTAGCAGCAAGTCATGCTTCGTAATCACCGCCATATCATTCTCTTCGTCTGCCGCACGCGTCAGCTTCAGCGCCTCTGTCTTGTTGCCTGTAGCTAGGTACGCGGCCTTGAACTTCATCGCCCGCGCGTGCTGGAGGTAAGCATCGCGCTGCTCAGGGAACTTGGGCCACCGGCTGAGCGCGTCACTCTCGGTGCGCAAGTGCATACCCGCATATGCGCCGTCGCCACCGCTCAGCGACGAGAAGGTACGCATGTACCCGGCCGCTCGCTTGCCCAGGGCTAAAATATCGGACCGAAACCTGAGTAAACCGCCATAGCTAGCGACGAACTCCGGTCCGTCACGAAAGACCGGCCAGTCCCACTGTACGCCCCAAGTAAAGCGAATGATGCGGGGGTGCAAGACGCTTGGTGGCGGTCGGTCAAACTCTGCCGCCGTGTCGTTGATGTACGACCAGAACTGTTTGTCGAAACGACCGGTATGCTTGTTGAGCTCCCTCTTGTCGCACCCCCCGCGACGGCCGAAATTCCGCGGCGTGATCTGCTCGGCCTTGAACGGGTCGGGTGCATTAGGGATATCGTCCGTCGAGTCGTACAGCGTAAACTGCGGGCAGGCCCCGAGCAGGCTGCGACGGAAATGCTGCTCATCAAAGAAGTAGTCGAACCCGCGGTACGCCAACATGATGTTCGACAGGTTTTCCTCTGACCGCGTCCGGATCTGTGGGAGCACCAGCCCAGTCGCACCCGCGTCGATGGCATACCGGATGCACGTCAATATATAATTGCGGATATTGCCGATACCACCGGAGTTGTTGTCGCACACAAACACCACACCCGGCGTCCAAGTCGTGCTCTCGTGGCACACACGCTGCAACGGCCAACTGATGAACGGCGCGTCGGCTTTGGAAAGATCCACGGTGGGTCGTACGGGCGGGCTCATCCCGGTGTCGATAGCCCGTGGTGGTGGTGCAGGCGGGGGCGTGTGTGTTGCTACCGCTGGTACAAGTGCCATGTTCTCGCCGTATAGGCACATTTTGGGCAGCCGGCATAGCCAGATGGTGACCAAGCTGATGCAGCACACTGTGATTAGCAGTCCTCGTGGCCGCGCCGCGGCGTGAGAGGTGAAGGAACCCGTCATCGTCCCATAAATACGGGTGATAACCACATGCAGGCCGTGGTGAGATTGGGGATCAGAGCCGGGTCTTGGGTGTGTGTGGTTGATGAGATGTCAAGTTGCTCAAATTCATGAGAATGCCCAATTGAGATTCCGCCGCGTGTCCACTTTGGCCTGCGGATCGCGGGGCCGAATCCTGGCTGGAATTGGCCGGATCTGACGGCGGAAACGGACTTCCGGGTCCGGGTGGGGGCCGCATCCCTTGTAGACGGAGGCCATCGTTGCGTTGGTTCGTTAGTCTTCGCCAGAGGTTGAGGAGGAAAGCGATTGCAGAAAAATCCCAAGCAACCATCAATTCAACTTTTAATTGGGAAAAGATGGAGAGGGGGAAGTGCTGCGAGTTTGGGAACCTCAATTTGGAAACCACCAGGGGAAGGGTTAGGGTTGATGCAAGGCGATAACGATGTGCCCCGCAAGGAGGGGTGATAAGGATGCCCCACTGAAAAAGTTCCCAATTCCACAAATTTTGGCTGGAATTTGCGACAAAGCCCGGCGCCGACGAGACATCAGGATCGCATTTTCTGGCGGACACAACACACAATGGCGAAGCGCACGGCAGACCAAGCGGAGGCCGGCCCGCTCAAGGCCGGCGGGCGCCCAGAGGCAATGGACGTCGACGACAAGCCGGCCGACATGGGCGAGTTCGAGGACGAGTTCGAGGACGAATTCGAGAGCGAAGATGAAATCATCGAAGCCGGCGTTGATGGGCGGCCCGACGCCGAGCGCGAAGCTGAGGAGGCCATGGATGTTGATCCCGCTGCGCCCGGCACCTTCATGGTCGGCCGAACAAAACTCGAACCCGGCCAAACACTCTCCCCTGACCCTTCCACATACCGCATGCTGCACAACCTTAGCACGCCGTGGCCATGCCTCTCCTTCGACATTGTTCGCGACAGCTTAGGCGACAACCGCAGCGTCTACCCGGCGACGATGTACACAGTGTCCGGGACGCAGGCCGACAGCGCTAAAGCCAGCGACAACTCGCTCATGGTCATGAAGTTCAGCGGGTTGAGCAAGATGCAAGGCGGCGAAGGCGACGAGTCGAGCGACGACGAAGACGATGACGAGGATGCCGACCCCATCCTCGAGCACCGCAGCATCCCGCTCAACACCACAACCAACCGCATACGCGCCCACCACACCCCGTCCCAAGACCCATCCAAATCCCCGGTTACCCTCACCGCGACCATGACCGAGTCCTCCAACGTCTTCATCCACGACATCACCCCCCACCTCGCCTCCTTCGACACCCCCGGCACGGTCATCACACCCCAGCAAAACAAACCCCTCAGCACCATCCGCGCCCACAAAACCGAAGGCTATGCCGTCGACTGGTCGCCCCTCCACCCCGCCGGCAAACTCCTAACCGGCGACAACGACGGCCTGATCTACGTCACAACCCGCACCGACGGCGGCGGTTTCGTAACCGACACCCGGCCCTTCCAAGGCCACACCTCCAGCGTGGAAGAAATCCAATGGAGTCCCTCTGAGGCGTCGGTGTTCGCCTCAGCCTCGAGCGACGGCACCATCCGCGTCTGGGACGTCCGCAGCAAAGGGCGGAAACCCGCGCTGTCCATGCAGGTCAGCAACGTCGATGTCAACGTCATGTCCTGGTCGCAGCAGACCACCCACCTCCTGGCCTCCGGCGACGACGCCGGCGTGTGGGGGGTCTGGGACCTGCGGCAGTGGAAGCCTAGCGCGGCTGGGTCGAACGCGAACGCGGGTGCCGGGGCGGCGTTGCAGCGGCCGAGTCCGATTGCCAGTTTTGGGTTTCATAAGGAGCAGATTACTAGTGTGGAGTGGCACCCGACTGATGACAGTATTGTGGCGGTGTCGGCGGGGGATAATACGGTGACGCTGTGGGATTTGGCGGTGGAGTTGGATGATGAGGAGAGTAAAGACACGGCTGGCGTGCAGGATGTGCCGCCGCAGTTGTTGTTTGTGCATTACCAGAACCAGGCGAAGGAGGTGCATTGGCATCCGCAGATACCGGGGACGTTGGTGGCGACGGGCGAGGAGTTTAGTGTGTTTAGGACGATTAGCGTGTAGGGAGGTGTTGTTTTAGGAGTGGTGCTTCCAGAGCAAGACTCGGTTGAATAGACAGCGTTGGGAGTAAAGGTTATGCATGACAAGGAACTGCTGCCTTTAATGACAGTCCAACCCGACTTGTCAGGTTGAAGGGAGACAAAACTGAGCAAGTGAGCCAACGCCGGTATACAAACCGCCGTGGTTCTGGCCGAAACCCAGGATCCTCACACATGTTGAACAACTAACAACAAAAAAAGTGGTTAAAAACATCCAAAAGCTCACTGCCCACTTCCTCCGGTGAGGAAGTGAACAGCTACGAAAATCCCGAAGAATTTTGCTGTGATGCTCCCATCATGAGTCGAACCCACGAAGCGGCGGTGCTGCCCGCACCCCCCCAAAGGCACCATCCGCGGTCCGGGAGGCATTTGCCGGATGGGGGGCCTGTTGGGAACGGAAGGCGGAAGGGTGGGTTATAAACGGCTGTGTGGGAGTTGGAGGGGGAGGGAAGGTACGGGGGTATGAGCCGGACTATTTTCACACATCATGATCACGATGGAACGGGCCCCAGATGTCGGCAGAAACTCTTGAAAATCGGCATGGTTATTGTCAGACACGGAACGCCAGATTTCCGCCATATATGTTAATATAAGGACGGGAATTGACTTGGACATTTGATCTAAAATGGGAGTATTTGTTTAAGACTTTTACCACGGCCCTTTGCCAAGGACCAATTACAAACTTCCCCGAAAACTGATCGGATGAGTGTATATGCGTCCCCATTATACTGGTTCATCCTTCAAACCATACATGACATTTCAAAAACAACATACAACACAACATGATGCACCCCAAAAATTTAAGGCCATATTTATGGAAGAGCATAGTTTATCACGAGTCATTGAACGGAAAGTACCCTGATGTAAACGGAGAGTTCTGAGGACATGTCGATGGGGAGTGCACGGAGCATGGAAAAGGTCATGGCACACTTAATCCTAAGAGAACGCCCGCCAAAGATCAGTTCCTTTCTGCAACCACCGTTAGGTCTATGCACAGGAAGACCAGCTAGTAATTGATTCTGTTTACCCCTGCAATTCGATCCCCTTTCCTCTCCTCAGTGAACCTCAGTGTCTCTCCAACCGATAACCTCCAAATTCAGTTCCCGAGTTAACCATCTTTGACAAGGTTTTGACCACTCCTAACAAGTTCGATCCTTTTAAGTCGGTGGGCGAAGTCCTCGAGATGCGAATTATGATTGCCGGGTTGTGTTGAGTTAGCCTCTACGATGAGACCTACCAGATGACGGTTTCATATCGAACTGTTTTTTTTTGTCGTCGCTGGCGTGTGTGGATATAGTCCGGTCTGTTGTTAGTTGGTCTCTCTCGGTCTTCTTAAGCCTGGCGGATTCGATACCGGGGCGAACCGGGGCAATGCGAATTCTTGGTCAGTCAAAGGCGTGTCGATGTTGAATCGTCGATGAGCCAAAGGTCCGAAGACAACTCGGCGGTCGTCCGGGATACCAACACCAAATACAAATATGACGACGCGAAAAGCTCGACGAGATAATTACATGAAAGCAATATAAAAATAATAACAATGGACCGAATGAGGTCGAACTTAATGTTAGTCGCGAGGAAGAAAGCATGAAAAGCAACACCGAGAATTGACAACACAACTTGTCGTGAGCGGAAAAAGGACTGTAGCGTCCGGCAGAAAAACAACCGAAATCGCAGGAACGCAGCAGAACGCAGCAAAACGCACCGGAGCAAAGCTCGGACAGACAAGACATTTCGAAATCCAAACAGCAGGGTAGGGGTCAATATATAACCATAGTTTCGCCTCTTCGGCCGAGTGGCGATGTAAGCCCCTCCTAACATCTCGTCGTTACCATATCCTCATTGCCAGAGACTTCCGCCGCCCTGATTTCAAAGCGCACCATGCACACGACTAAGGGAGCCAATCATCAAATGGGCCTCAAGATCATTGACGTTACTTCTCGTGCGCCTTCATCATTCATCATGTGGAGTATTTCCCAATCCCTTCACAGTGCATCTGCTAGATCGACGCACGTCAAGCGCTGAATCATCCTATGAGCAGCGCCAGTCCCCAGTTTTGCTCTCTTTAATTACTACACGATCTCCAGTGGCGAACAAACCTTTACAGCGAGCCCGAGTACCCCTACCTCCAACGTTTCCCATCAGCCTCCTCCGGCGGCAGGTAGTAGGTAATTACTTGAGCCAGAGCAGCACACCTCTTGATCGGATACCGCTTGAAATTTTAGACTTGGACGTTTCAATCAAAATACATTCGTGACAAACATCATAACACGCAAACTATATACAGTCATCCCCTATTTATCCAAACCCCCACCCAAAACCACCCGCGTCGAAACCACTTAGCAAGTGTTCAACATGCTAGACAACGCGCTCTTCTCAGCCGAGGTGATGGTCAAGTCATAGGTGCTCTTAACCGACACCCATGCGCGGGCATAGGTGCAGTAGAAAGAGGCGAGAGGAGGCTTCCACTGGTCGGGGGACTTGTCGCTCTTGGCCTGGTTCACGTTGTCGGTCACGGCCCACAGCTGGGGGTGATCGATGTCGTTGGCGAACTGTTGGCGGCGGGCGGTGGTCCAGGCGTTGGCGCCGGACTGGGGGAGGGTTGTTAGCCTTCGTTACATTGTACGAAAGTGGCCTTGGTTGGAGAATAGGGGTGGTTTAAGGGAAGTCGGTACTCACGATCCAGGCGTTCTTCAACGGGACCATGTGGTCGATGTCGACGTCAGACGCGGCGGTCCAGGTGGCGCCATCGTAGGGGGAGAACCAGCTGCCAGAGGTAGCCGTGCAGGCGTCGTTTACCTGCACATTGGTGCCATCGCGCTTCAGGACGTACTCGCTGAGGATAGTGTCAGTTGGAGGAGATCAAGACGGGGATGGATCATAAGGATTTTAGGCTACGTACCGGGTGTTGCAGGTACCCTCCTTGGTTTCCCAGGTCGGGAACAGGTCGCGGCTGTAGCTGCCGTCGTCAACGGCCGCCTTGACGGTGAGGCTGGCCAGCTGGCTCTTCGCGGTCGAGGCCGAGGGGATGCCGGGCTGTGTGTTTCAGTTAATTAGTTGTGAGTCTTTTGCTTTGCTTCCGTTCTTTGCTTTGGTTTGAAGCAACGTACAGGCGTCGGCGCCGGCATGGGAATGGCGGAGACCGCCACGGCGAGCAAGGACCCCAGGATAAACGACTTCATCTTGACTGCGTGGGAATTCTCGTGGTCGAAACTGGAGAGATCACGGGGAGTTCCTTGTCTTCGCTTCTCAGGCCGACGAACCCGTTCTTAAATACCCTCCACTCTAACATACCCGCCTTCTCGAACTTATCATAAACAGCTGTCGACTGTGTAGAGGACCCTTCCCGTGCCTGCCGAACCCCTCCGACGGCGCAGCGAACCCCATCTCAAAACAAAGTCCCCACGATCCCAATGCCCAATCGGGAAGGCGGCCGAGGCTGGCGTCTCGCTCGAGTGCCGATCTCTTGATACACGCTGCCTCGCTGTCCAATCTGCGGGCGTTGCTCAGCAATGTGCAAGTGCAACCCTCTGTTTGTTGCGCCGAGCTGAACGCCTCAAAAGTTGACGCGCCCAAGCACCACTGCAGGGTTCGGGAAAGCTAGAACGGATGACACGGAGGACGGGCCGCGATGGGGCTTCGAGGTTAGAATCCAGTCAAGGCTCAAGAAATCACCACGCAGCTCGAATCCGTGACATACAGTGCTCCCAACTCCCGAGCGCAGGGGTCTAGAGGTCCAGTACCTGACTCCAGGGGCTCGGCTTTTCTGAAACCCCCCATAACCCCCCTCAAATCAACCCCCACAACCAACAACGCCACGACAGTCCACCAACTCACAGCAGATGGATCTCCGCTCACTGCAACACCTCTAGAAAAACCTTCCTATTCGGGCCAACCCGCTAAACTCACTGGAGCGGCAACTGCCGGCGCTTTTGCCAAGAGCAAATCCCTTGGCGATAAACCAATCAAACGGTCTCCTTCCTGTGCGGTCTTCGCTTGTTTTTGCCGTGGCCGGCGAGTGCAGCTGTCAAAAAAGGCGGAATACACTGCTTCACAGGATCGGAGGAATAGGAAAATGGAGAGGAAACCGGGAAAGGGACCTTGAGGATATGCAGCCATTGCTAGCATGCATGATGCGCATGTGGGATCGTGGGCGGGACACCTCTGCATGCATGCATCGGCGCATCGTGCCAAGAAAGGAACTTGACAGAATGGGATACCGAGGGGAGGGGATAAAGAGGGCGGAGGTCGCCGTTCTTTGCATGCTCTTTCTGCTCGTAGCACAAGACGTGTCGTGTCGGTCGTTTTCTTCTCTGGGAAGGACCGTGGATGAGAGTACTCGGACGGCGCTGTGATTCAATGTCAAGGGAGATAAGTTTAGAACATCGGTGGTATGTGAAGAGTGCGCGTGGAGAAATCCACTGGGTGTTGAGCTTTTGCGAAGGCGTCGCTTCGAGCAGGCGGCTTACGTACAGCAGCTTGCTCGGTGTCTTATTTGGGAGTCGAGCCGGCATCGTTGGACGTTTCTCACTTGTCTAGAGGTTTTGCTCACCAAAGACAAGTCTATAGCGGCACGTTGCAGATCGGAGGTCTATTATACGCTGCTAATTATAACAGCTTTCCAAAGTGCTCTAGCATCGTGTAAAGTCATATTTCTTCCGCATTTATTTACTGTTGCTGACTTGTTGTCCCCCCTAAAGAAGCTAACGACGACGCAGCTCACGTCAAATAGAAAGACTTATTAATCAAGTTAAATGACAAAGCAAGCCAGTATACCGCGTCTATCCCGATTGTACTCCTCGCATACCCCTACAACATATCAATCACCCTTGTACATCTACTTCTCACCCTGCACCGCATCCTCACTCGGCCCTCCTCCGCCCACTTCCTCCGTACCCCCCGTCTCCTCCGTAGATACCTCCTTCTTCTTCCCACCCCACGGATTAATACTCTTCGGCATGGAAACACTAGGCATGCTCGGCATGCTCGGCATACTCGGTACCGGCACGTTCGGAATACTCGGTATCTTCCCACTGGGGAGATATGACCTGAGGCTTGTGCTTGTCTGCTGGGCTGCACCAAAGAGATATCGGAGGTAAGCCGTGCGTTGGGAGTTGTCATTGGATGTACTGGTGTTGGTGCTATCATCGGCTAAGTCCTTGTCGATGTTGTCCGGGAGCGGGACGAGAGATGCGGCGGCGGCTATGTCGATGGGGGATTCGTCGGGGATGTTATTGTCGTCGTTCTGGTGGCTGTTGTTGTTGTTGTTGTCTTCCCCGGCTTGGGTTTGAGCAGAACCCTGGGGTGTGTTCACGTCGGGCATGTCAACATCCGCCGAGCCCTCCTCATTACTCTTTGTCTTTGCCAAACTCTCCTCGGCCTTCTCAATCCCCTGCTCGCTATCAACCGCCTTCGCCAGCTCCTCCGTCTCAGCTGGTTCAGCAGGCGCGGGCGTCTGGAACCGGGGGTCGTCGTAGATAGGCGAGGTGTTGTTGAACCATTCGACCACACGCTGCGCGGCGTCGTTGGTCATGCGCTCGTAGTTTTTGTTTTGGGGGCGCTTGAAGAGGCCGGTGTGGGCTTGGATCTCGTCTTTGGCGTCCGACATGACGTGGCGGGTGAACAGTTTTGCCTCGGCGGCCAGTTCCGCTTCGTCTTTGTCTTTGTCTTGGTCTTGCTCTTCCTCTTCATCGTTCTCCTTCTCTTGCGCATCACCACCCTTTTCCCTACATGCCTTCTTCTTCTCCTCCTTATTTCCCGAAGGTACTGCGCAAAACGTCCGCTCAGGCACAAAATACCCCCCACTCCAATACCCATTCTCCCCCAGCGACGCATACACATCACAAACCCCGACCCCCCCTTGCAACGCCGCCAACCTCTCCAGCCGTCGATTCAGCTCATTCTGCTTCAACAACGCCCCCACAAACGTAAAATGATCCGCCAACCACGCAAAACTCTCTCCCACATTCCCCCGATTCACATAAGCTAGCCCCTGACCCAACGCATCCACACTCTGCTGATACCCAGCCACCACATCCTCGCGCGTCAAATTCCTCACACTCCTCACCCCTTCCACGATCTTCTTCCTATGCATAAACGCCGCCACGCCGCCCGCGGCAATCACACCCACGGTACCCGTGCGCATCGCCACCAACTGCCAGGCCTTCCATGCCGGGGAGCTGCGCTGTGATGCCTTCGCAATGCGCCCCGTAGCTGAGCCGATGGCACGGCGGGAAGCGAGACGGGATAGTGCGGCGGGCGTGGCGGCGGAGAGGGCGGTCATGAGGTTGAAGACGTTGCTGACTTTTTGGTAGTGGGAGAAGGCGCCGTAGACGAACATGGAGCGGGCGAGACCGTTGAGGGGGGTGTCGAAGGCGAGGATGCCTTGGATTAAGGGGAATATGGGGGGGTTTGTTACTGTTGACGGATCGCTTGTTGGCGGGTTTCCTGTTGATGTATGGGGAGCGGTAGAGGGAGAAGGAGAAGGGGGGTGGTTTTGATGGTGTTCGTCGAGGACGCGGAAGAGGGTGTCTGTTGCGACGAAGCCGCTGGTTTTTGTTAGACGAAAGTTCTGTGGGGGTGTGGTGACCAAGGGAGTCGGGGGAAACTCACCCCATGGAATGGGCGACCAACACGACGCCCACCTTGTGATCGTTAGGTGGCCATGGGTTGTCCAGATGGGCCTTGCGCAGGTCCATCACTCGCTCTTTCAGCCTGCTGTGTGTCAGCCATCCATCGTCGCTAGGATGGTAAGGGTGGAGAATAATTAACAAACCATTCCAGAAAAGCAGTGGTGCTCTGCGCGAGTTCGCCACGCGTCTCATATTGCGGATAAACTACCGACGTAACTTCATGGTTGGGCAGGTTGTTGGCGACGGTGTCTTTGAGGTGGGCCGGGAAGTCGCCAAAGGTAAAGTCGGTGCCCTGGCTTGTCAGTTACTAACAGTGAATTTTATGGCAAGTAGATTGATGCATACCTTGAACCCGTGGATAAACACCAAAAGAAGAACTCGTTTTTCCGAAGCCATGGTACCCGACGCGTAAAGTGAGACTGGGTCGTAGATTAAGTGACGATATTCCTGTGGTGTTGAGATTGACGTACAGCGATGCGCGTTGAACAAACAAAAATGGAATCCCGGCAACGGTCGCAACTTTTGGAATTGGCCTCTCGTCCTGAGTCGCGTTCGTCCTAAACGTCATCGCGAACGTCATCAAACCGGCAGCCAATCAGCAGTCGCCGGTCGTCCCAACAAAGTTGTACAAGTTTATGCGTGGTGAAAATCGCCACTTGAAATTCACATGTTCGGAATCAAAGATATGCCTTGAGAGCTGGCAGGCAGGTGGGGCGATAGACTTGCCGCTTTGGGACATATTTACCAGACTTCTATCGGCCGGACTCGGGCTCTAGACACGGCTGAGATAGCGTACGGGATATCAAAAAAGCTTTTTTAGTCATGTTAGATGAATAAATACGTTTAGGCTTACCAAATACTCAGACAACGCTATTAGACTCTGAAGGTTTGTTTGCAAACTCATCAGCCCGAAACTTGCCTCGAAACTCTGCTAAATCCGTGTGAGCATAACCTCCAGCTCCCTCAGCCGTCAGCGTGACAATAAACCCCAACTCACCCCGATCCTCATCGAGACGTTAAGCCTCCACCGCCATTCAACTTTCACATACAGTACCCATCACAAGTCCCCCTCAAAACAGCATCAACATACTGCAACCCATGCTCCTCCTCTCCCGCTGGCAACTGCTTCCCATCCCCATCATACCGCCATGCATTCCCAAGAAAAAGCCCAACCAACCTCGCCGTCTCAACCCTCTCCCTATCCCTATCCAACACATCCCCCATCGCCTCATACAACTCCTGATAAAACAACCCCCTCAGCTCCCGATGATTAGCATGATACACATGATCCGTCCGTCCGGTTTCTTTAACCCATTTCGGAATCCCGAGTATATTCTCCACCCCGCCGAGGGACATCCCAAAGGGTCTGATTTCCGCGTCGGCCCAGTCGCAGATACCAGTTAATTTTCCTGTGGCTGGGTCGGCGTGGATGTTGTTCTCGAGAAGGTCGATGTGGTTGGAGACTAGGGGCCAGTCTTCGGACAGGATGTCTGGGAGACGGGGGATGAGGCGGTTTAGGATGGGGTGGAAGCGTGCCGGGAAGCCTGAGGAGAGGTGGGAGAGTTGGGTGGTGTATTTGGTGAGGAGGAGATGGCGGTCTGGGAGGGGGGTTGTTTTTGGGGTGTTGTGCCATGGTGAGGCGAAGAAGCTGTGTTGGTGAGAGTTAGTTTTTTGACGGGGGGTTCCCTCACTCTCTTGATGTGTAATCACTAACCGAGCGAAATCCGAGATTGTCTGTAGTAGGAGTAAACAGCCATTCGCGTATAAACTGTCCCGGGCAAGATAAAACGAAACTCCGCCCACATTTCGCATCTTGTACACCCACAACCCCTTGAACCTCCCCAAGTCACTGTGACTCGGCATAAAGCCTTGATAAGCCTGTTCGACGTGTCTCAGAAACTCTAGGTCTAAACCGGCATTGGGTGCTCGAAATTGAATAACAAAGTTCCCAGTAACAACCGTGTAGCTGCTTCCTCCTTGGACCAGCGTCGGTGTACTCTTTTGTCCCGTGGCATGTTCCGCAAATTCGTCGCATTCTTGCTGTGTCGGACGGTCGTCGGGAGAGAAGAATTGGGATATCTGGTATGCTCTGAGACGAGCCATAGAGTTGTCCATTTTTAAAGTGAGCCAGTTCGTGAATTGCGGGGATTGTGTGTTGAAACGGCGTTGTTTCTAACACCTTGTCACCCCACGATTTAATTGCTGTAAGACTGTGGGACATACTGTGTGAAATGTACTTAAATGTATGCAGGACTTAGATAATAGGGTTAGGGTTCCCATCCAACTCACTTACACCTACTTCCGATACCACATCCTCGTGACCTTCGACCTCCTAATCTTCCTCTGCAACTGAAAAATCGCATACTGCAACGCCTCCGCAGTCGGCGGACACCCGGGCACAAACACATCCACAGGCACCAACCGATCGACCCCCCTGACCACCGAATAACTATAATGATAATACCCGCCCCCATTCGCACAACTCCCCATACTAATCACCCACCTCGGCTCCGGCATCTGATCATAACACACCCGTAGCGCGGGGCCCATCTTGTTGGTTACTGTCCCCGCGACGATCATGACGTCGGCTTGACGCGGCGAGGCGCGGAAGATGATGCCGTGGCGGTCGTTGTCGTAGCGTGGCATGGAGAGGTGCATCATTTCGATGGCGCAGCAGGCGAGGCCGAAGGAGAGAGGCCAGAGGGAGCCTTGGCGGGCCCAGTTGGCTAGGGCGTCGGCGGTGGTTCTTGGAAATGTCAGCAGGGTGTTTATTGCTATGAACAAGAAATAAAGTCGGTTGGTCTTACAGGGCATATTCGACGAGAGATGTGGGTTTGCTGTCGCTGGCGAGGGCTACTTCGGTTCGTGAACGAGGAGGGCGGGAAGGAGGGAGTTGACGAGGGGGTAGTTTGTGAGCGACCAAGGCTGGCTGTTCGGTGCTGTAACTCCTGAGAAAGATAGCAGTCGTTACGCCCGCTATACGACGGTTCAATCCTCGTGGTACTCTGCGGAGGGTGATGATAGAGGGACGCATGGCTGTATCCGATGACTTGCTGTGGTTGAATACGGCGATTGCATCAACGGAGGACAAAAAAAGAGAAGTAAAGTATCACCCAACACTGTCCCTCAAACCTAGAGGGAGTGACGGCCCCGAAACCAACTCGGCCATGTGCCAATACCGAGACCGCACCGTACTCTCCTGCTAACATACGCCATACAATACCGTGCGAATACCACATCGTTCTTGACTTACACCCCGAGCCGGCCGACGCAACCCGGCACACGGACCACATCCAGCCAATAAAACCCACCTCTGCCCTCGGCTTTCACCCACTTTTCGGTTTCAACCCACCTCCCCCAAACTCTCACTCTCTCAGTCTCTCCCCCGGAAGACGGGTGCACAACGATGCCAATACCTGACGTCCCTGGTTTTATGTGTGCTACCTGCGGCAAGCAGTACCGGCACAGTACCCATTTGCGCCGGCATGAAGTGACACGTTAGTGACCTCCAGCAAATTACCCCTGAACCCTCTAAAAAAAAGGATGGTGCAGATGTCCGGCGTGAAGAATTTGCCTGCCAGTATTGTGGGAAGAAATTTGGGAGGCGGTAAGCTTTATTTTTTCTCTCCTCGACTTCTACCGCCTCACTCCATGTTCTTCTTTTACTTCCCACGGATCCCCCCTAACACCCGCAGGGACGTCTGGCGCAAACACTACGCGAGCTGCCCACAGAACAACAACCATGACGAACCTCCCCCGGCGCGCCGCGGGAAGCAGGCCAAGGCCTGCGATGCCTGTTTCCGCAGCAAACTGGCCTGTGGTGGCAATGCACCGTGTGGAAGGTGTAGTTCCCGAGGGGCAGCGTGTACTTATACCCGGCTGCAGCACGAGCTACACGACAAGACGCCATCACTGTCCCCTGATACGGCTAGCGTTATCGGGTCTCAGGCCCCGGCATTGTCATCACCGTCATCACCGTCATCGCCGCTCACAAAGGAAGCTGCAGCCAAAACCCCGATCTCCTTTCTTCTCAGTCTGACCAACCCCAAAGCGGAATCACTCCTCGACGTCTTCTTCACCGAGCCCCAGCCGGATGACGACAATGACGACCCAAGCACAGAACTTCAACCCGAACTCCTGAATCCTACCGATCAGTACTCCCAGCCATTTACTGCCGCTGATACTATGTTCCTCCCCTGGCTTTTAGACCACGACCTATTTCCCGAGCCATCAGTCATCCCAAGCGAAGATACCCTTGGACAACTACCAAATACACCGGAAGAGGAAATCGACCCCCCTCTCAAACCCCTCCTCACCTCCATCCAATCCACATACAACCACCCACGCCTCCCCTCACCCTCCCAAATCTTCACCACCCCCAACCGCATCCTCTTCATCCGCAGCTACTTCCAGCACACCCACCCACACATGCCGCTCATCCACCGCGGCAGCTTAGATGCCGAAGAAGGCGGGTCCACGCCGGTGTTGGTGTTGGCTGTGGCGTTGGCTGGTGCGTTGTATGCCCCGCCACGGGACTGTGTTATTGCGGGCAGGGCGTGGTATAAAGCGGTGGAGGAGTGGGTTTTTGAACGGTTGGGGGGGTTGGTTGAGGATTTCAGGTGGTCTTCTGTATCAATGGGGAGTTCGATACCTGGAATGGGTAAAGGGGGGAGGAATCTGGAAGGAAAAAGAACTGGGAAAGAAGATGACGACAGCAAAGCACAGCGCGCGCTGGAAAAGGAAACCTACGAAACCTTACAAGCGGCTATCTTGATCACCGGTGCGCAGTTCTTGATGAACAACCCGGCATTCCGCAGCAAGCACTGGACGATGCGTCGGCCGATGCTGGTGGAGGCGGTGCGTAAGCTTGGGCTGATGGGGGCACGGCACACGCAGGATGTAAATGAGCATCGGGAACTGGATTGGGAGCGGTGGGTGTGGGAGGAGACGCGGGTGCGGTGAGTCTTTCTCCTCGTATTTACATAACCAACTGCTACTGTTCTCCGAGTACTTCCGGCTTTTCCTTTTCAGAGAGAGTTAGCTGACAAGTCCAGCCTCGCAACATGGACCTTCCTCGGCGATTGGCAACAAGCCGGCGTGTTCCACGTCCCCGGCTGTTCGGCCATCTACGAAATGACCGGCGACATGCCCTCGTTACCCGCGCTCTGGGACGCTAAGTTGGCAGACGAGTTCCACCGTGCTGTCATCCACATACGCACACAGCAGCCCGGGTGCTGGAAACGTACCGCTTCGCTGCGAACATGCATGGATGCGCTGCTGGGGGAGAATTGGAAGGGCGTGGGGGGGTTCCCGTTGAAGGGGTTGTCGTTGTTGGATTTGCATATTTTGATCTCGAGTACGTACCTCAACCGACTCCTTTTTTCCACTCCCCCAGATGATTACTAAGATGCACCCCAGCCCTCCACACCCAAATAGCAACAGCCCACCACTCTCTCCTCCTCCCACTCCCATCCATCATCCCTCTCCTCCGCCGAGCCACCCTCCGCTGGCAAGTCCTCTGGGAAACCACCCTAGGCCCTCTCACCGCCGACGAGGTCCGCGCAAGCGGGTTTGTACGGCACGGCGGTGAGTATTGCTGGTTAGCGAGGGGGTTGTTGAGTCGAGCAGAGAGGTATGTGAGGGGAAGTGAGAAGGGGAAAGTGAGAGGAATGGTGGGGGAAGGGTATTTTGAGAGGTTGGGACATGAGACGCCGAGGGAGTTGCATGAGATGTTGAGGGGGTTGAGGGGGGAGGGTAATCTTACGAGGGAATAACAGGTGATGCGAAGGACATGTCAAGGTTAAATGGATGGAAAGGGTGGATTCCCATCTCGCAACTCAACCGTATTGAAAGCCATAGGGCTAGGAATTGGATGTGAAATAATATACAAAGTCAGTTACAGGCATCGCCCAGCATGAACGTTCAATACTGGCCCCTGTTTATCCGGTGAGGAAATAGGCACGATGAACTCAACATACACCCACTAATCATGGCCCGAGATACCGTGAATCTCCAAAATTACTGTCAAAATATCTACACTTTTAAAACGCCCTTTTGTTTATACACTCCCATAAAACGCCCCGTTACGCCGTCGCCAGTCATTAACACCAGTCATCAACATCAATCCTCCCTCATCCTCATTACCCTCACGCCTCCCGGCTATACTTGGATTTCCTCCTCCAAACCTCCCCATACCGAAACATCAACATCGGAATGGGCGCCAACACCAAACTCAACCCAGCCAACACCATAAACCCCCACCCAAACCCCAACCTCTCCACCAACGGCGCCGTAGCCAACGGCAAAAAGGTACTCATCAAACACCGCGTCACAATGATCCCCGTCATAGCCGAAGCTGAAAACAACCCAAACGCGTCCACCACATACGCCATAACGGGGATCATGGCCAGCATCAGGGAGGTGCCCATGGCGCAGACGGAGAAGAGTAACACCAAGAGGGGGAGGCGGAGTTGGGCGGCCCAGCCGTAGGACGCGACGGTGAGGGGCAGGCAGAGGGCGCCGATGATGGAGAGGGGGAGGCGGAACTCGGGTTTGCCGATGCCTTTGTGGAGGAAGCGCATGCGCATGTAGATGCGGTCGAGCGTGCGGTTGCAGATGACGACTGAGATTGTTGAGCCGACGGCTAGAAATTAAGGATCAGGTTAGTTACCTAATCAGGGATGGGAATCGAGTGGTAAAGAAAGAAGAAAGAAAGCGAAAAAAAAAAGACTTACAGAAAACGGTAAAGCATGACCCCGCTGCGACCGGAGAAAGCTGGTACAGATCGATGAGAATGTCCGAGATGGTCGTGCTGTAGATGTAGAAAAAGGTAAATACCACCGAGCTGAACAAGCTCATCGCCATCAACACGCCACTCCCCCACAACACAATCACCGGCCGCATCACGGCATCCCTCAACTTCCTCCACTCCGACACACCACCTCCTCCAAGCGCCGCTGCCGATGCACCCAACTGACTCTCCTCGGCCTCATCAAACGCCGTCTTGTATACCCTCCCCTTGCCATCCTCACGCGCTTCACCCGCCATCAACTTCCTGACCCTCTTCCTCAAAATAGCAACCTTATACGTCTCCCGAAACCCAACCAAAAACAACCCCTCACAAACCGACGCCAACCCCACGGCCATCCACACCACCGTCCTCCACCCACACCGTTCCGCCACCGCACTCCCAATCATCGGCCCAAAAGCACCCCCCACTAACGGCGCCAAAAACAACAAACTCAACGCTGCGCCCCGCTCCTCCCGCGCAAACATATCCCCCACCACCGCCGGGTTGAGCACATTCACAGCCACCGCTAACCCATTCAACATCCGCGCCGTGACGAACTGCGGGACGGTTGAGCTGGTGGCTGCGAGGATACCGGCGAGGATGAAGACGAGGTTGGCGGCGTTGAGGACCGGGTAGCGGCCGAGCATTTCGGAGAGGGGCGCGATGAGGAGGGGGCCGGCGGCTTCGCCTAGTTCCCAGATGGTTACGAGGAGGACGGAGGCGGATTTGGAGGGGGCGGTGTCCGGGGGGGAGAGGTCGGAGACGATGGTGCTGGCTAGGGGGACGACGCAGATGCAGGTCATCGTGCTGGGGGTTGTCAGTGAACCAGTTCAAGGTCTGAATGGTAGATAACGTACACGGTGAACGCCATGAGAGCTAGCATGCCCACGACGGCCCATTTGAACGGCGCCGGCCAGTCAATTGGGTTCTCTGGGTCGCCGGCGGGGTCGAAATCGACAATGGTTGTTTGGCCCGTGGTGAGAAGACCGCCGGTGGCTGTGGCAGCTGCTCCGCTGAGTTCTGGGTCGGGGATGACTTCGACTACCGGCTCGGTGTAGACTTGATGTCCTTCATTGGTGACGCTCCGCAGCAGGGGCTGCGTCTCGTCTGTTGGTACGGTCATGATGTGGTGTATATGGCTGAATATCCTCCTAAGATTGAACTCAACAGTCAAGTGCCGTTTCCACACTCTCCCGGAAGTATCCCCAGGTTGTGAGACCTCGAGGTCAATACACAGCTTACAAGGTGCCAGGGGGGAAGTTAAAAGTAAAAACGAAGCAAAAAAACAACACGAAAACCCCGACTTTCAGAAACCCAAACTGAAGAAAAACAACAGCTGGCAACCCAAGAGGGGATATACCCAATATTTCTTCACCGTCCCGCGGGGAGCGAGCTCCCAGCACTCCACTCCACCCACCAGCAGCGCCCTGCAGGATCTCCGGTGTGATGGATTGCTGCTCGCTTGCCTCCATGGGAGGATCAGTGCCGTGCATTCGCTTCCGGGGGGCGGATTATGGTTACAATCTGTTGACATGACCAGGGGGGTTGTCCTCTGCACATTGTTCATCACCGGGCCGGACGTTGGCACTGTGTTTGCAGTCAAACGGCTGCTGAGTCCGGGGATATTTTCAGCGCCATTTCAGGGGGTGTTTGGTGCGGCATCACGTGTCACATCCAAATTCCAGCGGTCGCTCCTTCTGAAAGCTCAAGCTCCCAGTCAGTCAGACACACTGTCATTCACACCGTATACACTCCCATAAAAAAAATCCGAGCCGGCGGAACCACACCCGAAAACTCCACTCACCCCACCTGCAGCCGCCTGGAAAAAAACTACATTTGGTGGATACATTCTGCCCCGCTTCAGCGCCCTTCTTGTCAAAAAACTTGTCAAAACCTTGTCAACGCTATCTAGGCTTGCTAGGCTCGGCGTGGGCGTTGGATCGTGAGATCTTCAGTTTGCCGCCTTTCGGATAACAGCGGCATTGGAAATCCGGTTCTACAAGTGCATTGGGGGGCATCGCGGGGGTGGTGGCGAAATGTCACTGTTTTCAAGGCGAACTCAAGGACAAGTTAATTTTTTGCTTGCTGCGTGCCCTGACAGTGTTGCAGGCGCCTGGCCGGCCGGAACCCAGCACTCTTCCCATCTTCACATGCCATTGGCCAACCCAGCACATTCACCGGCCGGCCGGCCGGCTGGCAGGCAAAAATCACAGGCCTAGCAGACGTGAACGGCAGGTTTGCTCCTCCCAGCAAAAGCTGCAAGCTGCAGCCAATCGGCTCGGGGCGCACGGGAAAGGGGAGTGGATTTCGTCCTTTGGATCACATTTATTGAGATGGAGGGAGGGGCAATGAACGACCCGTCGCGGTGTGTCACATCGCTGCGGCTTACGCATACAAACTCGCAGGTGCGGGTGTGATGAGTTGATGAGATCCGATTGCGATGACTGTCCTTGCAGGAGGAAGGAATTTGGGGGGCAGCCGGCGGCGGACGGTGGGCAGACGCTCGAAGCGCGCTAACTTTACGGAGTACACCCAGTTCTGTTCTGCGATGGAATCGGATTTTCTACAAACACTAGTGTCGGCAGGCAGGGGACGGACGGATCACGCATCCGTTAGGGTGGTTCGTCGTGTTGGTGAAGGATCTCGACCCCAGCAGCACAATTGGATAACGGAAGTCCTGCGTTCGAGAACATGTCCATATCGGGACCTCTTGCCAGGGGCGAGTGCCTGGATGCCGAACCGCTTCCGTGACGGTGTGAGGAGATCTTTTGTGGAATACGGATAATAAATAAATAGTTACGGGACACACGGCCAGCAAAGCAGGTCCGTTAACTTGTGTCTGTGGCGCACTCGCACCAACGGCAAACCTAGCATGGTCTCACATCACACATCACGAACGTGGCAAGGGCTGTTTGTGTCTCGGCAGAGGGGAACATGAATCGCCTGCGAATGGACGGGATCAGCCTTGACAGCGTATGTACAATCAGGAATTTCAAGAAACCCGAAGAATATCGAAAGGCAGCCTGAAGATGATGTGCTGGGTAGAAGAGCTCGTCACAGAAAGGGCGTAGAGCAGTGGACATGAGAACGACATCGAAGAGAAGGCGACGGGGACAGTCAGACTGCGGGTGGTTTCCGGGCCGTTGCCAAGTAAGCTTAAGTTAAACATCTCGCCAGAGCGGCACCGCTAGAACCGAGCGTCCCCGCAATCGTTCAACCCATGGTTTATTACCCAATAAATTGAAACAGCGTAGCATCAACTTCTAAATCGGTCTTCGGCCGTGTGTCTTTTGTTTCCTTGGGACGACTTCTATTATCCCTGTCGTCGTTTTTGGCTCCCATTTAGATTATCGATCGATGATAATCTGTACTTCAAATGCCCGGTGAACCTGGCCCCGCGCTCAGTTTCATCCCATAAATCGGCCACGTCCAACCACCAATTCATCGTTCCCGTTCCCGTTCCATATCAAAACTTGCCGTTCGCGAAATCCAACACGATCGTCTCCTCCACAATCTCCGCAATCTCCTCCTTGAACGCCTGATGCGCCGGGTCGTGTTCGACGTAGTAATTCCTGTCGTCGGGGCTCGCAAATTCAACCACAAACGCATGTGTTGCACCGTGCTAGAAATGGTAAATAAGCAACACTGAACCACCAGAGGGCGACGGCCTAAAGAAGGATGCCATGGGGATGGGGCGCACCTGAAGTTTCTCGTTCGAATTGTCCCTCCCGCCCGCGATACTCTTGATGTATGGATAGTTCGAATTCTGCGCGAGACAATCCTCCCGGAGTGACATCATTTTGGCGCACGCCTACGGACAAAGGGGTCAGTTAGTCAACCCACCACACCACCCAACAAACCACCAACATCCGGCCAGGAGTCCAGGACGGGTCAATCAACATACAGCCTCGACCGCAGCAGGGTCGGCATCACTCTTGAATTGAAACATCACCACGTGTGTCACTGCCCCTGGGGTGCCGCCAGGAGCCCAGGTGGCCACTGCTGAATCCATCGAAGACGACGCAAAGCCGATGGGGTCGAAGAAGAGAAAAAGCGTCAGCAACGTGACCGTCGCGATGGCGATGCGCCAGGCGTGGGGCCGAGCGCCCGAGATGTCGACCATTGCGAATTACTCTAATTAGTTGTTGGCGCCTTTATCGGTGCCAATTGCAGAGGATACTTGGCGAGATAGTCGTAGCAAGTGAAGCCAAGGGGAAATCGATCATGGACCCCTCAAACCCCAAGTTGTTGAAAAAGGGTCTAGAAAATGTGGCCGAGGGTGAGACCAGAGAGGGTGCTCCTGGTCAAAAGGAAAGCTGATCATGCTCTCTCTTGCTTAGTTTGTCTAGTACGCACGTGATTGAGCGGCCGCCCCCAAATTTGGCCCGCGGGCTCCTTCCCAGCTTGGGCTTATTCCGCATTATGCGCATTTCAACATGTGCTTTTTTGCCGTCCATGCTCGCTTCGCTCAACTCCTTTTAAGTACGGGTCTAGCCCCTCTGTCGCTCTCCGGTCTGCGCGTGTTATCCCCCGACTTGTGTTCAGTGCTACCCGAGTTACGGTCGTACAAAAGCCCCGGAACCACTTTCTTCCAACCATTCCGGCCCCTAATTATTAATTAAGTATCCCTGCCTGCGGTCTCCCACCGACAAACACACTGCGGGGGAGCGAGCGAGCCATTCATGGTTCACCAGCCGCCACGAAATCTCCGCTGGGCTTTACTATGTGCAGAGTAGCAGCTGATGCGCGTCATGGCCACAGTGCACTATGTAGGGAAATCGGGACGGTCGGGATCGGGCAGAGCTGGGTGGACCCAGTTTAGTCGGCGTTTAGAGCGATGATGATGCGTCGAACAATAGCTCGACAACAATGGCTTGTTTCCAGCAGCAGTCAACGCCAGTACAAATACACGAGGCGTATCCGTCTACTCTTGCATTCCAAGTCGTAAACTCATTGATTTCTCAACCGAACAGCACAACCTGAACCTGCCTTGGCCCCTCAATTCAACCTACCTAATCAAATCAAACCTCAACATTCTCAATATGGCCCCTCTTAATATCAACAGCACCTTCAAACTTCCCAGCGGCTATTTAATGCCACGGTTGGGATTCGGGGTATGCCAAACCTCCTTTCAGTGACTGTTCGGCCTGCGCTAACCAGAAGTTCCTATTCTAGGTGTATCAAACGTTTGTCACACTTGGCTCTTGTGCCATTACCCATGACTAGGAACTCAACTAATCCCCCATAGACCTCCCAAGGAAACCGCTCGTTGTGTCACAGAAGCCTTTGCAGCAGGCTATCGCCATGTAAGCTTCCCGATCAAACCCCGCTTCGCAGCAAATCCAGCTCACTCACACCCTTCAGGTCGACTCAGCAGCCGCCTACCGCAACGAAGCCCCCTGCGGCGAAGCCATCCGCGCAGCCTCCCCCTCCATCCCGCGCGACCAAATCTTCTTCACCTCCAAGATCCCGCCTCAAAAAATGGGCTACCAAGCCACCGCGTCCCAGGTCGACGAGTCCCTCGCCAAGTCCGGGCTGGACTACATCGACCTGATCCTGATCCACGCGCCGTTTGGCGGATCCGCGCAGCGGAAAGGGTCCTGGAAAGCGCTTGTTGAGGCTGTGGAGGCGGGCAAGGTGCGCAGTATTGGGGTGAGTAATTACGGGGTGCATCATCTTGATGAGCTAGAACGGCATATTGCTGAGTTGGAGGAGGAAAGAGGTGGGAAGGGGAAGGGGGGCGTGGTTAGTGTGGGGCAGTGGGAGATTCATCCGTTTTGTCGGAGGCAGGATATTATTGATTGGTGTACGCAACGTGGGGTGGTTGTGCAGGCGTATTGTCCGCTGGTGCAGGGCGAGCGGTGGGGTGAGCCTGGGCTGAAGAAGCTGGCGGCCAAGTATGGGAAGAGTGAGGCGCAGGTGTTGATTCGGTGGAGTTTGGATAAGGGGCTGGTGCCGCTGCCGAAGAGTGTGACGCCGGCGAGGATTGTGGAGAATGCGGATGTGTTTGATTTTGAGTTGAGTGAGGAGGAGGTGGCAGGGCTTGAAACGGGGGAGTACACGCCGTGTACCTGGGATCCGACGGTGTCGCCGCTGGATGAGTGAACTGAAATGTGCTTCAAGTCCTTAGAATACATACACTACGATGTTTGATTGAATCGTTGCGTGCTGAAAGTATCGTCAATTTAACCCACCGAGACAAGGCGGCCTCGGTTCTGTACTAGACTACCAAGACTACACTTACACCGACCATCATAGGGCTTCATTACCCTCGAAAAGCTTCAACCCGCCCAAGTGCTCCCACCCTACCTCCTCCTCCCCAAGTTTCAAGACGATGTCCAAAGCCTTTGTTGAACCCTCCACTTCGGGCTTCACGGCCCCGGCAAAGAACGCCACGGCCAGCACCACCCACTTCAACGCATCTTCCGCCGACTTACTTCCTGGCGGCTGGCGAAACTCGACAGTGTTTGGGATACCGGGGCTGATTACGTCGATGCCGAGTTCGATATCGCCGCGGAGAACATGTTTCGGTCCAGATGCCTCCCTCCACGCAGCCCCGGATTCGGATGGAGAGTCCGACAACGACGGCGACGAAGGAGGCGACGACGACGACTCCGCGGTGGACGCCAAAGCCTGCTTAGCAGCCACGGACAGCAGCCCCGAAAAGTCCCACTTATACGTCTTGCCACGGACAAAATGCGCCCCCAAATGGCCACAGCACAATGCCATACGCGAGTCCCTCGAAACCATGTTTACGGCCATAACCACTTTAGCCAGACGCACTAGATCTTCCGACCCCCCGGGATAGATCCCGCAAGTCGGTTGAGCCCCAGAAGTAGGACCAGCCCCTGCAGTATCTATCACAACCACGCCAACACCAACAACGCCACCGTCGCCACGGCCCATAGCCATATCAATCCTGTTCATCGCACAGCAGGTTTCCAGCTCGTGCAACACCGGATTGGCCCCCGGCGCCCGGTTAGACTGCGCCCAATATGTCGTCCTACCGCTGCCCAGCTCCCTAAGGATTAATGAGTCGAGTGCCAATTCATAGTACAGCGTGGCTTTGGCGAGCCGGGCTGCTTCTTCCGCGGACAGTGGTGGGTCACGCGAGAGATGGATGTGGGAGGAGGCGCGGTCGGTGGGGATAAGAGAGATGTCGTTCGGGCAGGAGTTAAGGAGATCGAAGATGGTTACGAGGGTGTTGTGGAAAGTGGATATTTCCGAAGTGGTGTAGATAGGAGAGACGAGTTCGACGCCGTAATGGTCTGGGTGGATTTCGATGTTAGGTTATTGACGGGGGGAAGTAACAAGAGGGGCCATGATTAAAGAGAGGGCCTCACATGGATTATGATCCTTGACCGTAATCTCATGAACGATGGACCACTCGGCGTAGGTGTGGTCGTCGCCGACGTGGTTGGGGACGCCAGCAGCTATCAGTTTCTCACTGAGATCGCGCGCGAGGGAGTCCCAGGAATTGTGTTTATTCGCGGTGCTAGCAAGGAGCAGTTCGAGCTCGATGCCAAAGCGTATGACAGGGCTAGAGCTAGAGCTAGAGCCCATAGTAGCGAGTGGAAATAGAGATAAATTGGTGAGATAATCCATTGTTCCTATAACAACCGCAAGCTGTGGATATGGGTGTCAACACTCGGAGCGTGTGGGAGGTACGTCGTCCTTTAAAGCATGAATCACTCCATTTAGTTGATTCCCATATTCTGGAATGGTCATGATCAGACCAGGTGATGAACCCCAGGGTGGCCTCCCTCGACAAAGATGGACCATCTTCGTCTTTGCCGTTGCTGTCACGCAACCCCAACCGCTCTGTCGTGTGACTCTCCACCACGCTCGAAACGCCTTAGAGAGCCGCCCGCCACAACACGGCAGCCTTTGATCCTGGTATCATCTGATTCCGGCCCTTGGGTTGCGGCACGCGAGGGCGGGAGTGAGAAAGGGTGTACAATCACGCCTGCCAGTTTCCCCATCACCCCATGTTAGGAGTTCAGTCTCAAGTATCTCGACTTCCCCAGAATCACTGGTCAACGAGAGCTTGTCGATGGGGCCGCGATGGGGCCGCCTGCGGACACCAGCCCGTTTTGCTTCCGGCGGAACTGACCTGGTCCTTGTTGCCCAGCGCTGAAAGCGCCAATACCTAAATAGGGCGGCCGCTCGTAGACCTCATTGTTTCACTCCAACCGCGTTAGTTAGCCGAGTCTTGTCAGGCGCGTACCAAGGACTAGGCTGGTTGGGCCAAACTCAACGTTCCGTGCCGTATCTTGAACTTCACAAACGTCTATCACCTATTCAGCCTTACCTGAGCCATCCATGGAAGTAGCGCGGCTAACTCGAGAGGAAACAGGCGGGCCAGCAGCTGGGTAATGCAAGGCTATCAAACAAGACATGGCCGCCGTTCGGGCCGCATCCAAGTAACGCCGAGACACGCGAAATCGAACCCCAGAGCCCAGACCGGAAATCCATAACCAGTGGCAGCGCGGGGGTGGGAAACTAGAACATCACATGGGATCTCCGTGGCCATGCTGAACGGCTACGACGTGGTGACCGGTCCTGTTTCAAATCGTGTTTGTCCGAGATAAATCTCCTAAACGCGCCCAAGGCGGCAACGGAGACGGTGCGTAGTTGGCTGTGAAAGGGTGGCAGCCCGTTGGGGCCACACTGTGTTAGTGAGATGGCCGAGGACCATCGTAAGCGCCGAGGTGAGGTGTGATCGTGGTGCTGAGCCTCAAAGTGGCACCCCAAGAACCTGGAGGCCGATCAATGAATGGTGTGGCAGATGCGGTTAGGTAAGGCCGGAATAGAGATTGGACGGGTGGGGAGTGGGAGAAGAGAACCGAACCGGGCATTCCATGTTGGTAGATCTGAATCCAGAAAAGAAGATGGCCGAGCGGGAGAAAAGTTTGAGAAAGGTGCGATGTTGGAGGTGCGAATTAAACCGTTAAATACCCCCACTTGTCCTAATTAGGAGATACTGAAGAGAATTAAACGCCTTAAACAAAGACGCCTAATTACTCCGTGCAATCCGAGAAACACGAGGATATATCACACCCAGTGCGGATCCAAATACCACTATTTGTCCCGAAGCTGGGTTGCGAAAAGATCTAAAGGGACGTTTTGCGACGAGACACGCCGTGATTGTTCTGGAGTGTCTCCGACATACTCGGTTCATAAGAAGCCCGCATGGCAAAAACGAGCAACTGTACTCCTTTGGAGGGCCGTCCAAAGGTTCAATGGATTGTTGAGAGTTCCAATAACCAACCAAGATACCGTCCCAACATTCGTCAATGGCCGGGATGACCCGCAGGAACAAGACAAAGGCAGGAACAGCATGTGCCCGCAGGGCTGACAAATAGGGACCCTTCTCAGTACCGGACGATCGACAAGGACCCCGCAGTCAGACCATGGACCCCGCGGAACTTGGGAAGGCGCCCCGCCATCGGCGCCTTCCCTCACACCCGCAGCCTCCGGCCGCTGTCGACAATTTCAACCCTACTCCCGTCACCGTGCGCCACGATCAAAGTCAACACACAACAAACCAACACAAACAAAGCGCCCACCCAATCAAACGACCCCTTTTTGCACCAACAAACACCCCCAACCAACCGCCAAAATGGCCGCCGAAGCCCACAGCGACGCCGTGCACGTCATCAACAACCTAAAGGAGTTCAACGAGCTGGCCGCGGCCCACAAATACCTCATCCTCGACTTCACCGCAGTCTGGTGCCCGCCCTGCAAAATCATCAAGCCGATCTTCGAGAGGCTCGCCAGAGAGCACACACCCCCTGGCGGCAAGGGCCCGTTGGCCTTCGCCACTGTTGACGTCGATGAGGCAACCGATGTGGCCCGCAAGTTTGAGGTGTCGGCCATGCCGACGTTCATCTTTGCCGTCAATGGCGAGGCGACCGGTGTGGATGTGCTTACGCAGGCCCCGCCGCTGGACGCGCCGTCGGTGCTGAAGGTGGATGATGGGTCGGGCCGGTTGAAGGCGATTCAGGGCGCCAACCCGCCCGCATTGTATGAGGCTGTTAAACAGGTTGCGAAATTGGCCAAGGCGGAAGGGGGCGCGGGAGCTGCTGAAGACGCTGGGTCTGTTGAGGTTACGGCGGAGGCTTAGGGTTTAAGGGAGCGCTGAGGAGGGATTTGAGAGGGAGGTGAGTGATAGAATATTTCGGATCTTTGCAGAATCATGATGCTGCTGGTGTGGGCGATGATACCCCACAAAGCGAGGTCAAACGGATTGAAGAATGCCAACAAATTGAATACACGAAATGTTTCTCCTATGGTATCATCCTCCGCAAACTCCATGCCGACAAGCAGTCCCTAGTATACATATATACACCTGCAGGATCAAATCTCGCATCCAACCCTGCAGATCATGTATGCCGCTAAACTTACACCGCAAAGTCAGAGCGCTACGCAACATGCCAAACACATAAACCCAAATCCGCCCCAAAACAAATCCACGTCCCAGCCCTCAGCAACGGCAGCCCTATACCGCTCCCAACCGACTAGCATGCGCATGTCCCTCAAACACAGCAGCACCCCCGGGACCAGGTCCCTCGCCTCGGTCCTCTTCCACCAACCCGACAGCCTCATCCCCTCGGCCAGTCGCCTCACCATCCTTCTCAACCCCCAGATCATCCCGACCAGCTTCACCCCCCAGCTGTGCAGCAGTAGGCACTCTCGACCTTGACTTCGACTTAGACCGCGAACGTGACAGTGACGATCGCCCCAGTGACGGCCGTCCCGCTCCGATAGTAGCCGCGGTAATGGTGCGGGTGCTGAAGCCGCTGGTGGATTTTTGTCGTTTGCCATGGCCGTGGCCCGGGCCGGCTGGTCTTTGGGGGTGGTCTTCGTTGTGGTCTTGGTCTGCTTGTGCGGCTGCGGACGGTGATTTGTCCCCGCTGCTGGATTTGAACGGGGTGATGCCGCGCCAGCGGTTGAGGTTCCAGAAGGAGGTTGAGGGGGAGGTCGAGGTGGGTTGATCCATTGGAGATGGGGCGAGTGATGAGGATGGTATGGGGTCGACTGAGGGGGCGGCCTCTGGAGTATCTGCGGGATGGTCGGACGGGCCCTCAGCCGCGCGAACATCGAGGTCAGCAGCATCATGAGCAGCACCGTCATCTCCACCCTCCGGCGTATCCGCAGATTTGAACGTAAACCCCGGCGTCGGCGGGCTGGATACCTGTCTCTGCTTCTGCTCGCTCTCCCGTCCCTGCGCCGGCTGCGGAACCTGTGGCACATCTTCTTTCTTCACCGAACTCCTCCTCCTCCCAATATTCAGCAAGGACCCGGCCCTCGATTCTTTTTCTTTCACCAACCGCCCCGGGATTCTATCCCTCTGACTCCCCCGCAACGACGCAGGGGGGCTACTAAACACACTCGTCGTCGGGCTCGCCAGGGGGCTCGTCAAAGAACTACCCGCCCTCGCCCTCGCAGCAGCAGCCGTTCCTGCGCCCGGTCCAATGCCCAGCCCGGTAGAATGCCCAGTGGCAGAGGGTGATGCACCAGCATACGGTTGCCGTCGTGCCTCGCTGGCAAAGTTGTTATACGCCGAGTTCAGCGACGTCCGACTCGCTTTGGTCGGGCTAAGGGAGCGTTCGCTGCGAGTCGGGGTACGTGTCCCACTGGCGAGCAGTGCTGAGCGTCTATCACCAGCCCTGGCCTCACTCCCTGCTGTTCCTCCCGCTGACCCTCCATGCTCAATACCCTGCCGCCAACTCAAAATCCGATCGGGATGCGCACCCACAGCTGCTGAATGATGCGGTGACCCCTGAACACCACTTCCAGGCGGAAACGGCTGGCTGAGCGACCCACGCCGACTGTGTGGTGCCGTGGTACTGCTCGCGCTCGTCCTCGTCACCACACTCCCACTGCGGCGTAACCCCCCAGCAGTCACAATATACCCACCACCACCGCTGCTACCCGCTGCGACAGCAGCCGCAGCGAGCTTCCGGCTCAGGGTACTGCCAGTTTCCCAGGAATCGTACCGGCGCCTGGGGAACGCGCAGTCCTGCCGGAACACCTTGATGATGCCCGTGTCGCCTGTGGTGACGATGACGTTGCCATCGTAATGGGTGGACCGAGCAATATACCCCGCGCTGGGCTCGGGCTTTTTCGTCGTCGGCGGCGGCGACATAAGAGCAGATGAGGCCGTCGGGGCCGTGTCTGCGTGGCTGGGCTGGTGGGAATCGTTGGTGAGGGCGACTTGGCTAGCGGCTGCGCTGGCTGCTTCTTCTAGGCTCTGCAGGACTACCGGGGGTGGGTTGCAGAGATCGTAGATTGGGTCGCCGCTTTGGCCGAGAAGCATGCGCGTTTTGGTCGGCGCGAAGACCGCCGTGGTGACAATATCGCCGTGGGCTTCGAAGTGTTCACAGGGGAACTTGTCCTTGTCCTGGACCAGCGCCGCGTTGCCGGCCAGACTCCAAATGAACGTCTTGCGGTCTTCGCTTCCGCAGATAACGTGCTTCCCGTCGTCGGAAAAGGTCGCCGCGATCTGGCTACAGGCATTCTCGTGGCCTTTTAGTTTGAGGCCCAGCGTTTTGTCCCGCAGACTGTAAATCCGTATACGGCTGTCATTCGACGTAATCAGCACCCTGACCTCCTTAGCGCTCGCTGCGATCTCCGCCGTGGAAGCCACCGATGCGGCAGCCGACCCAGGTGCTTGTGCCCCAAGTCCCTCGAGCGGATTTGGTGGTGGAACGGCCATAGTCTGGATGCCCGTGATCTTGCTGCCCTTGGCGTTCTTCCCACGAGACGACCGCACATGGATCTGCGAGCTCATCTTCAACCCTTCTGTCTCATAGAACATACACATCCCATTCAACAGCCCGGCAATGGCGACATTCCCGTCGGGCGAAAACGCCACGGCCGTGACCAAATCCGGCAACTGCGCCGAGAAAGCCACTGCGCTATCCGGAATGCTCCAGAGTCGCAACATGGTGTCTAGCGAGCCAGCCAAAAAGAACCGGTCGTCGCGCGGGTGAAACGCCAGTCGCGTGACAAAGTCCTTATGCTTGAAGGTGCACAACGCCTCGTTCCGGCTCATATGCCACAGCCGCACCGTCTTGTCCATCGACGACGACAGCAGGAAATTGTTTTTGCTCCAGCTCAAGTCCAGCACCTCCCCTGTGTGCCCGCGGAACTCCATCACCGGCTGGTCTTTGAACACAGGCGCACTAAGCCTTTCCCCAGAACCGCCGCTGCCGTTGTGGTCTCCTTCCCCATCATCGCCGTCGTCGCGCCCGTCCGCATTCCGATCCTCAGGAGTTGCCAGGACGCCCCAGACCCGCACGACATGGTCCCGTCCGCCTGTAGCAAGATATCGTCCGTCCTTGCTGAACTCGGTCGCCCAGATCGCGCCTCCCGTCCGTGTCGCCTTCCTGTCGCTAGCCCCGGCCACGCTGACCGATACCACGGGCGCCTTGTCGGTCCCAACCGCCGCCGATCCATCCCCCTCGTTCTCCGGTGGTCGTGTCCCAACAAGCTCCTGGGCGAGAAACATGCGGTTGAACTCCCGCGTGCGCTTGTTGCTTGACCGCGTCCGGATGTAGCGCGGCGGTTCCTTATGATGGGGCACATAACCTGCACCGATGAAGGGGCTGCCCACCGTTTGGCTGAATACGCGCGCGTTGGTGCCGTCCGTACGTGCCTCGCTGCCCATCTCCGAGTCCGAGTCAAAGTCCACCCCGGCGAGGTCTTTCTTCCGGCTACCTCGCAGTCGGCTGAGGAACGAACCGCCCTTTTTGCTGCCTTTATCCTTCCCCACGTCCCCACTGGCCGGTGTGGCATTGCTGCGCGACAGCTCGGTGCTGGCGCGGGTCAACCCCTCGGCCATCTGCGTAAGTCGTTGTGGGATCGACGGCTCGGTGTTCTTTCGCATAAATATTTGCTAATCCAAAAACGCAACGGGCTTCGTGTTAGCTGAATTCCCCGTTGTGTTTCCTATACGCGGAAACGATCAAGCGAGACCGGAGCGAGCGATGACTACTCACCTGTGACAAGGGGTCGATGGCAGAGTTCACCCCTGGTGTGTGCGCGGGGGTAGAAGCCGTGTGTCGCGTTACATCTGCACTCCCGTTGGCACCGTTTGTGGTCCCAGTCCCAGTATTCGCAGCAGCGGTCGTGCTAGTTCCAGTCGCAGTGGCAAGAACAGCGTTGGCTGTCTCGCCTGCATCCTCACCCTCTGTGTCTCGCTCTTTTTCCTTCTCTTTCCCCTTCCCCCTATCCTTGAAGATGATCGTGGTACTGGTGCTGTTGCGCGACAATCTAGCCGGGCTTTTGGTCATCGAGTTCCGGGTTTGCGATTGCGATTGGGACTGTGCGGCGGGGACCACTGGACCCTGAATACTTCCTCCTACAAAGTCCGCGTAAGCTTTCATAGCCCAACCCCGCCAGCTCGAAGCAATTCCTAAATACGCGTATCCGAACCGATACCCCAACTAGGCAGGCCTTTGAGCGACCCGGGCGGTGTCGCCCATATGCCAGCCAATGAGGCACCACGAGACCTTCACAAACCCACTACACAAGAACAATGCACGAATACAGCAACGTACCTCGGGTCTCCAGTGAGCTGGGAGGTCTTGGCAATGACCTCGATGCAGGCGGCGTGCCGGCTTTCCCTCCTCCTTCTCCTGCTTCCGAATCTGAAGGCGATCGCGCAGTGTTGTTGTTCGTCTCGGGTGACCGCGGCCCATTACTCTCCTGCTGCTGCGACCCCAGGCCGAGCGAGGGTGCAGCAGACTTTATCGTCGACCAAATGCCCGTCATATTGGGCCAACTATCGTTTCCTCCGCTTACTTCGCCCGGGCATGTGAAAGTATGTTAGAATGTCGCGTGGGGACCGGGATGTACCCGCGAGCGGTGGTCGGGATGTCGGGATGTGTAATGCCGTTCGGACCTACGATCTGCAGAATCGCGGACCTGCGACGCGCGGTGGTGCGGGCGGCTTTCGAGTTGGGAGGACCTGTGTGGTAATTTTTTTTTGGCCGACGGGGACGGGGGGTAAAAGGGGTCCGAGTGCCGAGCTTGTGTGCTTTGATTAAAATCCGCTGAACCTGGCTTGTCGGCAACAGCTAGGAAACTCTGAAACAGAAAAGAGAATAACATAAAAGGGGGAAACAAACCAACCTTCCAACCCCGCCGGAACGCATCGTCCTCAACCTTGGTATGTTATTTGTCTTTGCTGAAAGACGGGCATTTCCTGTTTTCCCATTTGAAAATGTTCCGTTGCATCATCGAGCTTCGGCCATTCGCCCCACAAAGCTCTAACCCCTGTCCAGAGCTTGCTCTCACTGGAAGCTTCCCAACAGGCGATGGCGAATGAATGGTTCCTTTGTCCTTGGCTTGAGCGACACCCGATCCTGGTCACGCGGGCAAGATTAATTGCCCGGGGAAAGGCATCGAAATATGCTTCAAGGGAAAGCAGTCTTGGTTTCTTGCAGCACCTCTATAGATGACGTGTGTGAATGGTGAGCTCTTGCTCGATTCCGGAAATAACCTCAGGGACGGGTGGCATCCATGTCTTAAACGCACACGACCTTACTCCAGTTCTTGATGTTTCAAAAAGACATAACAGCAACACTCCCACCCAACAAGATGTCTATCAATTGACCTCGAACCAGGACACTACTCCCAGGGGTAACAGTATTAGGGCACGGGTAACCAGCCAGTCAATTCCCATACCTCGTTCCCGAGAACGCGATTCATATTAGGACAGGCGCTATGAGGACGGGAGCTAACTTGATCCTTACCCAGTATGAATAATAGGTAGACAGGACCTACCTAATTAATAGAGTGACTGCTGACCGAAATGGCGGCAGCTCAAGCAATTACTTGCTTCCCCCCCATGTATCTTTTCGGCGGCCCTGAGGCGCTCACATTTGGAAATAATATTTTCCCTTCAAGAACGAATTTACGGGACACAGGGTACCATTCTCGAACTTAAAAATTCACATCTAGGTAGTAGGGCTGAGGCAAGGCGGACTCGAGGCGGGGTCTCAATTGAACTGTGGGGCTGACGAACCCTTACCCACTATCACGCGGGGTAACTTCCAGTGTTTCGACATGTTCAACCCAGGCGACAATCCTGATTCAATGTTCTCTTGGGTCTTCCAGAGCGATTGACTTCGTCCTCAAGCAACCCAACCCCCAGGATCTCAATCATGCGCGAGGATGACACACGCCGTCCTGCCCCCTGTCGGTTTCCCGGTCCACAGCCAGTTGGCTCTCTGTGAACCCTGGACGTGGATCATTCTTGCATGAAGCTCTTCCCAGATACACAAAGTGGGGCACTGTAGCCTGGACAATGAATGTCAGCCAAACAATGATGGCTCCTGCTGGCCGACGTGCAGGTCCAGCTGCAGGACGAGCGGTGTGCATGCTGCGTGTCGGGACCCCAACAACGGCCAGCCGCTGCTGCCTGTCTTGAAAAACAATGGTTTTTTTTTCTTCCATCTTGTTCCGCCCCCACGAGAAGCAAGGCTGGGTCGGCGGCAACTAGGAGGCCTCGTCGTCTCTCTTTTCCCCTTCGCCCCGATCTTTTTTTCCCCTCCCCTGACTAGACTATTGAAGCAGATTTCCTTTAAAGGCGCCGTCCCCACCAAGCCACGCAAGTGGCACTGCGCGACCAAGGCCGGCCCAGAAAGACCTGGTCAGCAGCTTCTGTACCTCGCCACCCGCTGTATTTAGTCAGTCGGTCACCTCTTACCACCATACCGTCTTCTGTCACCGTCGTCCATTCGCCGCGCAGTCGGCTAGACGGACATCATGAACAACATACTCGCTCTCGCGAGCACGACGCTCCTCGGCGACAGGAGCGCCTCCACGGAGGACCTAGAACGCCGCATTCCAGGTTTCTCGATGCTGCAGGACTTCTTTAAGCGATGGCTGCGCGTCGATCTCACGACTCTACTCACCGCCGCTGCACTGATGGGCGCGGCCTCCTCGGGCGCTCAGAGCATACAAGAGACCGGTTCCAAGGTGTACTGGTGGTTCGTCCGCTTCCTGACGGCATCGATCTCGATTGCCGGTAATGACCGGCTCAACCGCGAAGTGCTCAACTGGCTGGGTGCCCATGTTCTCCTGAAGAAGGGCACACGTATATTAACCGCCAACTCCGAGTCGATCCGAAACGATGCCTGGTCGTACCGCCGCGTATCACAAGAGCGCAACGACTACCATCATGAAAAGCGCATGCCCGTGCAGTACCTGCCCACCTTTGGCACCACCTGGTTCCTACACCGCCGCAACATGTTTATGGTGCGCCGCATTCTCACCAGCAGTTCGCATTACAACAGCTCGTGGGCCCGCATGCCAGACGAATATTCGGGTGCCCCTGAGGGCGACGAGCCCCTTGTCATTATGTGTTTGGGCCGGTCTGTTGAGCCGATCAAGCAATTTCTACATACCTGCCGCGAGTTTGCCGACAAGCAGCGCGAGGCGTACATTACGGTACGAATCAGCAAGCGCTCGTACGATGAGACTTGGGACACAACAATTTTGCGCCCGCTGCGACCACTTGAGACGGTCCATTTTGACGAGAAGGTCAAGGAGGAGCTGGTGGCTGACATCGAGAACTACCTGGACGTTAACACCCGCAAGTTCTACAACCGCCGTGGCATTCCATACCGCCGTGGCTTCCTGATGCATGGGCCACCCGGCACTGGCAAGACGTCACTCTCGCTCGCACTCGCCGGGCGCTTTGGACTCGAGCTGTATTTGTTGCACATGCCCAGTGTGCGCGACGATTCTGTGCTTGAAAAGCTTTTTACCGCCCTCCCGCCACGCTGTCTCGTGCTTCTCGAAGATATCGACGCAGTTGGCATCAAGCGCCGCACCCGCCGTCACGGCGACAGCAGTGATGACGACAGTGACAACGGATCCGATAAGAGTGACGACTCCGACGACCTGGATCGTGGCCGCTCGAGCTGCACTCTCTCCGGGCTTCTCAACGTCATCGATGGTGTTGCTTCGCAGGAAGGCCGCATCGTGCTGATGACCTCCAACTTCGCGGAGAAACTGGACAAGGCGCTCGTCCGGCCGGGGCGTGTCGACAAGATGCTCTACCTCGGCCATATCTCGCCGCGCAGTAGCGAGCTGATGTTCCTGCGCATGTTCGGCCCTGACGCCGATGGTGCCGCGCCCGCCGATCGCAGCATCCAGGTGCCACAAGACGAACTGGAACGCCTCGCCCTCGAGTTCAGCAAGCACATCCCACCCGATGTCTTCACTCCCGCCCAGATCCAGGGTTATCTCCTCAACTACCGTGACTCGCCAGTTAACGCCTCGGCGAGTGTCGCCTCGTGGGTGCAAGAAGAGCTGAAGCTGATTGAAGCGGCCAAGGAGAAAGAGCGCAAGGCAGCGGAAGCGAAGAAGAAGAAGAGAAAGGAGAGGAAGAAGAAGAAGGCGGCCAAGCTGGCGGAGGCCATGCGTGATTATGATTCGAGTGAGGACTTGGAGGAGCTGCAACAAAAGATTAGGGTGGAGAAGAGGAGGAGGCGAAAGTCGGCCGCACAGGAATCAGCGGCCGACGCTGCTGCGTCAGAAGGAGGTGATGAATCCGGGGAGGAGAAGAAGAAGAAGCCGACGAAGGGGCGGAAGAAGGTCGAGAAGGAGGAATCGAAGGCAGAGAAGGAAGTCGAGAATGTTAACGGGGTACAAGACGGAACTGTCTCACCGTGCACACCCCTCGCCGAGAACGGGATGTCGAACGGTATTCTGGAGCAGGGCGGTAGTGTCGCGACGGGGCCCCTTGGGATTGGGATTCCCGAGTTGTGTGGTGAGGCTACACAGAAAGGCGGGCCCGCGGGCGACGTGGCCACGGAGACGCCGGCGGAGAAGCAAAAGGAGGATAACAAGGAGGTGGTTTCGGAAGTGAAGGGCGAGGTGATAGTGCAGGTCCGGGCTGTGAGCGAGGCTGAGATAACCCCTGAGACCAGCCCGACAGAGGCTAACGGCGTCGATGTTAATGGGTTAAATGGCCATTGAACAATACAGGGCTGGGAGGGGGAAGGTCATGATGAATCAATGAGAACAACGGGACATGACTGAGGTTTTGCGGATTGCATTTGTTACGTAGTATTCATGAGACATGTAGGCGGGCGTTTGGGAGATGGTTTGCCGTTAACCGTTGGGGCACTGCTTGTTTTTCTCTCCTGACTGATTGGAGAGGGTTTGAATTGAGTTTGAGTCATGGGTTTGGTGTATTTGTAGTACCTAGCTGTTAGGGAAGCGGAGAGGCACAGTAGCGATGAAGCGGAATGGATGTGCATTTGGTTTGGTTTGGCATGGCGTTTCTATCAATCGTAATCCTATGAGCGCAACATTGAACGCTCGGCATGTCTCCCCAGGAAGGACCGACTTTCACAGGGACTTGTCGGGTACGTAGAAACATGGCTCGCTCTATACCATACCATGTCTGACAACCATGGTCTCTGAATCTCCCGATCTACTGTCCATGCATCACCAAATCCCCCCTGGGGCCTTGTAAGTACAGTACCACCTACTTCTCCGCGACACCCACCCACTGGCTCGCCGTCATCGTCACCTTTCCCCCCTCCACCGTCGTGCCAGGCTGCTTCTTCAACAACTCAGCCAGCATATCCACCTCCTCCTCCCACTTCTCCCCATCCACCGCATGCCACCCCCCGATCCCGGCCAAATAAGCCCACGTCTTCTCCACCCACCCCCTAAACTCCTCCCCCTCCTCCAAAACACTACTCACCTCCTGACTCTCCAATCGAATCTTGCCCTCCTCAAACCCAGCCTCCACCAGAATCTTCCTCAGCTGCGTCCCATCCGTCCAGTTGATCGGTGGCGCGGGGAAGGGAACCGCCTCCCCGCGGAATGCGCGGTGGACTAGCATGATGGGCAGCATCCACGTGATGGTCTTCCAGCAGTTCACGATGGCGAAACCGCCTGGTTTGAGCGTGCGGTGGATCTCACGTGTGGCGTCGAGGCCGGCTGAAGACATGAAGATGATGCCGATATTCATGATGTCGTAGTCGAAGAAGGCGGAGGGGAAGTTGGTGGATTCAGATTTTTGGTTGGATGTTGATACCGGCCAATTGTTCTGCGCTGCGTCGGCGGTGAGGACGTCTAGGAAGGCTTGGTCAATGTCCGTGGCGTGGATCTTGATATCGGTGGTGCCGGCGTTTTGTTGGAGGATCAGCCGGGAGACGGTGCCTGCGCCGCAGGCGTTGTCGTGGATTGTAGAACCGGGCTTGATGGGTGGGATGAGAGTGAGGTTGTGGGTGGCGAATTTGGCGGTTGTTTTACCGCCTGTGGATTCGTAGGTTGTGACTTTGGTGTTGCCGGTGAGGAGGGCAGCAGCTTGTTTGGGGAGGGGTCCCGCGTTGAAGGCCATTGTGAGAAAATTACTGGGTGTGGTGGGTGGGTGTGTGTGGGTGTGTGTGTGTGTGTGTGTGTGTGTGTGTGTGTGTGCGCGTCTGGGGAGTGGGTGTCTCGAATGATGCTGGGTGGAAAGGGGTGTTCAATTCTGTGAAGTATTCAGGGTCCTATTTCCAGAACTCAGGAGGCGTTCCTTTCTTATACGCCGGACGCTGAATTCCACATGAAGCCGTTCAATTACCTCTCGCCCCTGGCCAACGTTAGCGCTGACGGCCTACATGCATGCTAAATCCTCAGTGCATGAGCCACGTTGCACCGCCATCGGTCTCGTTCATCATCGTTAGTCCGAGGACGCTCTGACCCGGTAGCGCCAAATACGTCGTCGTTATGATTCGTGTCGACAGGCCAGTACCGGGATGGACTTATCTCTGGATCACAGCCTGTTTTCGCTGACGGTCACAGTACACCACGGTGTGGTTCCTGCATATTCAGGACGATGCACAGATAGCATAATTATAGGTCCACCGAGTTTCCGTCAGAAAACAATCTGTGATCGTTTGGTCGTATGGATGCAAGGGGGTTCTCTTCCTATCGGTGACCGACCCTGGAACAACCTCACAACCACTAGTTCAAACTCCATTCAATTTAACGAGGACTATCGGGCTACAAATAGATCCTCCATCTCTATTGTAGAAGCGATACTATACCAATTGGTAGAGTTCCAAAGCTCACGACTACCCCATCTGTTGGCTACAAATCAGTTATTCCTCTAGAAACACATGACGTAATTAATCAAGCCAATTCTCAAAGTCCCTGATGCTTTTATATGCTTTCAAATCCTGCGAGAACAAGAGCGACTTGTGGTCAAAATATTTATACGTTCCTTCCTCGTTAATCCATCTGAATACGACCCCCCAAACCCCTCTCTAGAAACCCGGGAAGGAGCTCGTTGTGACTCAATCGGCGAGTTCTTTCCTTATTGGTCCAGAAACCAAGTAATTAGGATTTTCAGAATCCCGAGTTTGCAGCGCCCAAACAATAATACCATACTCAAAACAAATATTAGTTTGCGGTTTGATTTCCCCTCCAAGGCTCCAACCTTCAAACTCGTCACTCTAGCAACATTATTAGTTCGTAGCCGCCGCTCAACGCAAGCAACTATTTAGAGCCACGATCTCGCCGACCCTCAAGCCAACCCTCTTGCCATTACGAGAACTTAAACCCACCGACTTGGGCCTCCAGAGGTTACGGAAAGACGACAAAATGTCCGATCTCAACCAGCCGCAGGTGCAGGAACAAGAACAAGAGCAGCTCCCCCCAGATCTCAAAGGCCGTCTCCGAGATTCCTACAACGCCATCGCGCCGCTGTACAACATGTGGTCACTTGCATACCAGGGATATCGCATGCGTTACACTTGCAAGCTGCTAGAGTTCATGCGAAAATTTAAGCAGCAGCGGCATCAATCCCCCAAAGAGCACGCCTTCATCAAGCCCACGGATGATGGAACCGGCTACGAGTACAAGGCCCCCAACCCCGAGCACCTCAAAGGCATGAACGCCCTCGAGGTTGGCTGTGGCTCCGGCATTCCCGTGGCCGAAATTCTTCTGGCTAAGGACATGACTTATTTCGGCGTGGACTTGTCGGTGACGCAGATTAACACCGCCCTTCAAAACTTCCAATACCAAACCGATCATCTTCAGGCTTCTTGGCTGGTGGGGGATATGATGGATCTGTCGTTTCCTCCGGGGGCGATGGATGTGATTATTGGCTTCTACAGTTTGATCCATCTACCACGGGAGGAGCAGCAGGTCTTTCTGAAACGGGCATGGGGATGGCTGCGGCCTGGGGGGATGTTGATGATAAACTTTGGGCGGGAGGAACTGGTGAGTGAGGTATCTGAGAATTGGTTGGGTCATGAGAAGGGGTGGATGTTTTGGAGCAATTGGGGGGAGGATACGACGATGGAGATTCTAGAGGGTTTGGGGGATGGGGATGAAGAGGGCGACGGCGGTGGGGAGGGGGACGGAGGAAAAGCGGAAGTGTTGCTGAAGGAGATCACGGAGGCGGATGGAGAGGACCCAGCATTTGTGTGGGTGATTGTGAGAAAAAGTGGTGGTCTTGAACCTCGAGCGCGCCATTTCGAATTCCCAGCGGAGTAGAGCCAGGTCTGGAGTAATTCTTCGGGACTAACCGGTAGCCCGCGGCTATCTGAAGCGGGGTCCCTGCGAAGCGACGTGGAACTGGGGAGTATGCAGAACTCCGTGGAGAGTTTGACGAACCGTCAGGTCCCAAATGCCGATGGCAGTCTACCCTAGGCTGTCTAGCGGCAGGGTAACGGTGAACTACGGCCGGAGCTCGGTTGGCCGGGACGGCGAGATCAGGAACGACACTCGTCTCAAGTCCGGAGTAAGGAAACCCGAGGGAGACAGCAGGGGGGAATGGTTTGGGAGTTAGCAGCGAGCAGGTAGCCCGCAAAGTCGATGGTCCACGGCCAAAGCTTCAGACTCGGCTTGGGAATTATGCCGTATTCAAACTTTCCACGATGACATGTGAACGGATCGGAATCCAGATGCCCGTACCCCGTTCTACTCAATCTTCTGTCATCCCCCTCCAGTCGCACGTAAGACACTCTTTCAAGTCCATCTCGCGTCTCGGCGCTTATCGTCCTTCCCGCCAAGGCTCGCCAATCCGGCCGCGCGGCCATGCTTGATGCCCGAAGATCGACGGAGCAGGTCGGTCGGTGTCCAACCGTCCAACGGGGCCTTGATAGATCCCGTTCCGCGACCCACACCCACCCATCCGGGCCGGCCAACAGCAACCTACAGGGTTACCGCCGGCAGGTGGGCGGGAGTTACCGTTCAGCCGCGGCATGTGTGAGCCGTTGGTGGTGTGCACTAGTGTAGCGCAGTGTAGTGGACACTAGAAGGGGTGGGATAACGTTACAGTACGTTTGACACAGTACCGAGAGATATGATGTGTATCAACCTGCAGGGATGGGGCCATTGGAGTGTTTCTCGTTGCGGGTCGAATCAGATCTTTTTGTTCACTGCGTGCGTATGTGTTGGTGCGTGTGTTGGTGTGTGAGAACACATGTGACTCGGTGATACCGACTGAACTCAATATTCGCTCACTCGGTTGGACAGAAGGGGGGAAGGGGAAGGGAGAGGGAAATGGAGGACCTTGCAGCTGCGGAGGTGTTTCACCTGTCTCGGTCGTCTGCTCGAAAAGGATAACAGAGGAGTCTGTTCCGGCGTGCTGTTTTGACCATGCACCCTTCTTGATCAGAAACTATTCTCGTTGGTGGCCATACGTTGTCTGCTGTCAGTCAGTCAGCCCTATGCAGTTGGTTGTCTGCTGATGCATGGATCGGGATGGTTCCGAACGGAGTCAAGACCGAGATGCGATAAAACTTGACATCGGCGGGGCCGACGGAGGGAGGGTCATTCCGGCGCCGTGTTCCTGTCGGGGATCGGTATGATGGTATCCGGGTTGTGGGAAGTTCGAATAGATCTGTACGGATAGTGTGCGGACAAAGCGAGTCAGTATTTTGGTTTTGATGGTTGTTGACAGGGTTTACGAGGTACAGGGAATTGATAACGGCAGCGGGATAATCCCGGTGGGTTCGCCATGGAAGGCTCTTGCACTCGGGGAGTCGGGACGAACACTTGCGGTCGACGATCAACAATTCCGACACGATGATGCGGACTACACTACAACGACAGAAATGATCAAAAAGATAACGGGACTGCTTCCTTTCCCATTCTCCCGATGCTCGACCCGCGAGTCCGAGGCCGACACGTTCTGCAGTGTTGCAGCCCTTGCAGGACGCTGAACCCAGAGATAAGATCCAGATGTTATAGATCGCCAAGATCGCCTGGAAATCTCAACGCGCGACATGTGACATGTGAAAACCCACCGGGCAAAACCGGTCCTAAGAAAAACCGTTATCTTTCTTGGCTCGTCTGGCCACCCGAAGCCGTTCCTTGTTCCTGGTTCTCGAAGCTTCAACCCTGCGAAAATTCGAATTGCGCCGTCGGGAACGGAGAGAGCAGAAGAGTTCGTCCGAACATGCTGCTTGAGTGGGGGTCGGGTACAAACCCACCTTCGTGCGTTTTGCAACCTTTGGAAAGGGGCGTCGGGATGATCCCGACGGATTGCACCAGACTCTTGGCGCTGTAAGACATGCTGAGACATGGAGGTCGTTTACGGTAGTTATTCCGTAGTGTAATTACTTTTTTGATGATCGAGGCCAAGCGTTAATGGCTCCGTTCTAAATTTTGCGGCAAGTCACTCATCGGGCGCAACATGTCCGTCTGTCCGCAGAATTTGATATCCCATTCGTACATGGTACATAGTATATATTGCAGTCTGTAAAATTGACGGCGGGGGAGAAGATCAAACATGGGCAGGAGCGAGCTGCAAAGTGCGATGTAAATGAACGTGGTTTGGCAAGCGCGACTTGCCCAGAAAGCAATTTCCACAGCCCGCCTTGCGTGCGAGTCTGTTACTCAAGTTGGAATGCCCCCACTAACTCTTTCGTACGTCGGGTCCATTCCGAACCCACTTGCACAACAACCCCAGCAGACAAAAAACACAGCGGAACCGAGCCGAGGTTGATCGCGCGGCGGGCAGAGACAGGATCGGAGCAAGTGTGACGACAGGACGGCGAGTCTGCGGCGGTATTCGGTGTTGGCCAGGCCCCGAGGATCGCCGGGGGATATTGCACATGTCCGAGATTTGCGGAAGGTCGAGGGGCTCAACTTTAAAAGACGGCAATCCCCGTGGAACCGGACGGTGTTTTGGGGGGTCAATGTTTTAGAGTTCGAGGTATCGACAAAAAGCGCACACGGCCGCCCCAACATGACGGCAGACGAACAGCGGAGCGGGGGACCGCAACAAGATCAACATCAACCACCGCAGGCAGAATCCCCCAGCCCACCAAACTCAGTCTCTAATAATTCCACAACCACAAACGAAGGCTCCCTCACCATCGCCGACCGCGAGCCCTACCAGACCCCTCCAGAAACAACCGACCCCCTCCACGAGATCCTCGAAGAAGACGGTACGGCCGCGGAGCTCCAGCGAATCGCGACAGCCCTTTCCAGACACCAAACCCGCCCCAACACCTCAGCAACAGCAGCAGCGGGTTCCCCTTCCGAACACCCTCTACCCGGGCTGCTCCCCGCCAACACCAACACCATAGACCCTACACTCGACCCGACGTCCCGCTCCTTTGACGTGACGAAATGGGTCCGCCACTTCGTTGCGCAGCTGTCGGCGCAGGAAGGGTTTGAGGCGCCCGAGCTGGGCGTGTTGTTCCGCGGGTTGGATGTGTACGGTGAAGGCCGGGCGCTGCAAGTGCAGGAGACGGTCGATTCGGTGCTGAGCGCACCAGCGAGGGCCCTAAAGGAACTGTTTTCCGGGCGGGGAAAGGGAGCCCCAGCAGCGAAGGGAGATGGGCGACGGCATATCCTGCACGGTTTCAACGGGGTGCTCCAAAGCGGGGAGTTGCTCGCGGTGCTGGGCCGGCCGGGGTCCGGCTGCTCGACGTTTCTCAAGACGCTCTGCGGCGAGCTGCACGGCTTGTCGGTCAGCGACAAGTCGGCAATCCACTACAACGGCACGCCGCAGCGGGCGATGAAGCGCGAGTTTAAGGGCGAGGTCATCTACAATCAGGAAGTCGACAAGCACTTCCCCCACCTGACGGTCGGGCAGACGCTCGAGTTCGCCGCGGCCATGCGCACGCCGGCGGACCGGCTGGGTGACCTGTCCCGTGCGGAGTACTGCGCGTACATTGCGCGCGTGGTGATGGCCGTGTTCGGGCTGTCACATACCTACCACACCAAGGTCGGGAACGACTATGTCCGGGGTGTGTCCGGCGGGGAACGGAAGCGGGTGAGCATTGCAGAGATGATGGTCGCCGGGAGCCCGTTGTGTGCATGGGATAACAGCACTCGCGGGTTGGATTCCGCCAGCGCCCTACGCTTTGTGCAGGCGCTGAGGTTGTCGTCCGATCTGGGCCGGCACGCCCACGCCGTGGCTATGTACCAGGCGAGTCAGGCGATTTACGACGTGTTTGACAAGGCCACGGTGCTGTATGACGGCAGACAGATCTTCTTTGGGAAAGCGCGGGACGCTAGGGGGTACTTTGAGCGCATGGGCTGGGAGTGCCCGGCGCGGCAGACGACCGGGGATTTCTTGACGGCTGTGACGAACCCCGAGGAACGGGTGGCGAGGGCCGGGTGGGAGAAGAAAGTACCGCGGACGGCGGAGGAGTTTGAGAAGGCGTGGTTGGCGTCGCCGGAGTTTGCAGAGTTGCAAAGGGAGATGGCCGAGTTTGATGCCGAGTTTGCGTCGGGCTCTTCCCAGGGTGGTTCTTCCCAGGATGAACAGTCCCAAAATGGCGATCAAGAAAAGCGACACACCGTCACCAACTCCGACGCCGATATTACTGCTACCAAGTCAGACGGCCTGGCGACCCTCCGGGCAACCAAACACCGCCGGCAGGCCAGGCACGCTCGCCGAGCCTCTCCACACATGCTGACGATCCCGATGCAAATCGCCCACAACACCAAGCGCGCCTATCGCCGGATCTGGGGCGATCTATCGGCGACGGTCATTCAGATCATTGCTAACATTATCCTGGGCCTCATCATCGGTTCCATCTTCTATGGCAACGTTGCCGAGGGCACCGCCTCTTTCGACGGCAAGGGGGCGGTCCTTTTCATGGCCATCTTGCTAAATGCCCTCACGGCCATCGCCGAGATCGAGAGTCTGTACGCGCAACGGCCGATTGTCGAGAAACACGCCAGCTACGCATTCTACCACCCGGCGACGGAGGCAGCGGCGGGGATTGTGGCCGACGTGCCGGTCAAGTTTCCCGCGGCTGTGGTCTTTAACCTGGTGGCGTACTTCTTGGCGGGCCTGCGACGCACGCCGGAACAATTTTTTCTCTTCTTTCTGGTTTCATTCATCACGACGTTTGTGATGAGCGCTGTATTCCGGACACTGGCGGCCATTACGAAGACTGTCGCGCAGGCGATGGCGTTGGCTGGGGTTTTGGTGCTGGCGTTGATCATGTATACGGGATACATGTAAGTGTTGCTCTCTTAGTCCCCACTTTTGTTGACTTCAGACTGGATTCAGGGGCAAGTAAACAAACTTGTCCGAACACCACCACTAACATGCTCCTTTTTCCCACGACAGTATCCCCGTTCCGCAAATGCACCCCTGGTTTGGCTGGATCCGCTGGATCAACCCGATCTTTTACGCCTTTGAGATCCTCATCGCCAACGAGTTCCACGGCCGCGAATTCATCTGTTCTCAACTTGTGCCGCCCATCTCGCCCCCCGTTGGCCATGCTTGGGTGTGTGCCGTCACCGGTGCCGTCGCGGGCCGGCCCACCGTGAACGGCGATGCCTACATCGCCGCCATGTACCAGTACACCTACGAACATGTGTGGCGCAACCTCGGGATTCTGTTTGCCTTCTTGGTCGGGTTCATGGTCATCTACTTGGCCGCCGTCGAGTTTAACTCGTCGACGGCGAGCACGGCCGAGGCCCTGGTCTTCCCACGCTGGGATATCCCAGCGTACCTCGACCCGAAGCGACAAGGTACTTCCCAAGACGAGGAGACCGGTAGCGGCACCGAGGCCGATAAGACCGGCATCCCGCAGACTGTCCCGGCCGATCCTAACAATGGTAGTGATAACGGCACAACCACAACAGCACGTCCGAGCACCGGCATCGAACCACAAACGTCTCTCTTCACCTGGCACAACGTCGTCTACGACATCCCCATCAAGCCTGACACCAAGGCCACGTTGTCTGACGGTAGTAACACCAGCAGCAGCAAGAGCACACGCCGACTGCTGGATCACGTCGATGGCTGGGTTAAGCCGGGAACGCTGACGGCGCTGATGGGCGCGTCGGGGGCCGGCAAGACCACACTGCTGGATGTGCTGGCGCAGCGGACGAGTTTGGGTGTGATCACGGGGGATATGTTGGTGGATGGCCGGGCGAGGGGGGCGGATTTCCAGCGAAGGACGGGTTATGTCCAGCAGCAGGGTATGTTTTACTATTTTTCCTTAGTTCTTTTTCGCGGAATTTCCGACTGACGGTTTTACCAGACCTCCACCTCGACACCTCCACGGTCCGCGAATCCCTCCGCTTCAGCGCTCTCCTCCGCCGCCCCCCTTCTGTCCCCCTCGCCGAGAAATACGCCTTCGTCGAAGACGTCATCGTCATGCTTGGCATGCAAGAGTACGCCAACGCCGTCGTCGGCGTACCCGGTTCAGGCCTTAACGTCGAACAGCGCAAACTACTCACCATCGGCGTCGAGCTGGTCGCGAAGCCTAAGTTGCTTCTCTTCCTCGACGAACCGACCTCTGGTCTCGACTCGCAGAGCGCGTGGGCGATCTGCGTGTTCCTCCGGAAACTGGCTGATGCTGGGCAGGCTGTGCTGTGTACCATCCACCAGCCGAATGCGCTGCTGTTTCAGCAGTTTGATCGGTTGTTGTTTCTCGCTAAAGGCGGACGCACGGTGTATTTTGGGGATGTGGGCGCCAACTCGGGGTCGTTGTTGGGGTATTTTGAGCGGAATGGGGCGCGGAAGTGTGGTGCGGAGGAGAATCCAGCCGAGTACATGCTGGAGATTGTCGCGGAGGGTGTGAATGATGAAGGGCGGGACTGGCATGACGTGTGGAGGGGCAGCGGGGAGTACGAGGAGGTGCAGCGGGAGTTGGAGCGGATGGAAACAATGGGACGGGGGACGACGGTCAAGTCCGGCGAGGATAACGACAACGGCGGTGAGTTTGCCATGCCGTTGGGGGCGCAGGTGGCGGCTGTGACGAAACGCATCTTCCAGCAGTACTGGCGCATGCCGGCGTATGTGCTGCCTAAGTTTGGGCTGGGGATTATGGCGGGGCTGTTTATTGGGTTCACGTTCTGGAAGTCGGAGAATGATGAGGCGGGCATGCGGAATATTATTTTCTCGGTGTTTATGGTTACTACCATTTTTACCACGCTCGTCCAGCAGGTATGTTCTTTTTTTCGCTTGTTCTGTTTTGTTGTCGGTTTCTTTTTGGGATTTACGCGCTAACGAATCCAGATCCTTCCCCTATTCATCACGCAACGCTCCCTCTACGAAGTCCGCGAACGCCCTAGCAAAACGTACTCCTGGCGCGCCTTCCTCTTCGCCAACATCGCCGTCGAAATCCCCTACCAAATCATCACCGGCATCCTCACCTTTGCCAGCTTCTACTACCCCGTCGTCGGCATCCAAGCCTCCTCCCGCCAGGGGCTCGTCCTCCTCTTCATGATCCAACTCTTCATCTACGCCTCCGCCTTCGCCCACATGACCATCGTCGCTCTGCCCGATGCCCAGGCCGCTGCGGCTATCGTCATCCTCCTAACCATGATGAGCACCATCTTCAGCGGTGTCCTGCAGACTCGCACTGCCCTCCCAGGCTTCTGGAGCTTCATGTACCGCGTTTCCCCCTTCACCTACTGGATCTCGGGGATCGTGTCCACAGCGCTGCATGACCGCCCGGTCGACTGCTCGGCCACGGAAAACTTGGTGTTTGATCCACCCCCGGGGAAATCCTGTGTCGAATACCTCGCGCCGTTGGCGGATCAGGCGTTGGGGACGTTGCAGAACCCCATGGACACGGCGGCGTGTCGGTATTGTCCGTTTAAAGTGGCGGATCAGTTTTTGGCGGGGGTGGATATCTACTGGGACGATCGGTGGCGGAACTTTGGGATTATGTGGGCGTATATTGTTTTTGATGTTGTCGTGGCTGTGGGGCTGTATTATTTGTTTAGGGTGAGGGGAGTGGGGAGGATGAGGAAGAATTAGAGTAAGGGTATACATTTTATTAGATGGCTCGATGAAGGGAAATTTTAGATTTAGAGATGATTATAATAGTAATCGGACAAATTATTCACACTCAGGACTCAGCTGTGGCTTGTAGATTTGCTCTCTGGTTCAGCAAAAGGTTGAGGGCCCATTCAGATACAGCAGTGATTACGGCTATTATCAGTTGGGGGTTGGACGAGAGTAGGGTCAAGTCTGCGATGATAGGACGAGAAGTCGGCGTGACCGGCTGACTTCTAAGTGCCTTAGCAGAGGCGATATTTTAAGGGTAGCGTTTCACACTGGGATGACTAGTTTTGACAATGTAATTCCGGTTTTCAGCAATAACATTCATGAACCAGCCCTGAGGAGCCTAACGAATCCCCTTCTACACCACCTCTGTTCCAATCCTTCACCTCTCACCCTTACTTCTCCTCAGTCTCCGCCACCCACTCCCACACACTCAACCGATTCGACCCCCCACACACCTCCTCCGCAGCACCCGAACACGCCATCCCGCACTCCGCCTCCGCCACACTAGTGCTATTCACATTCAACTCCGCACCACAATAACACTCCGCCCCGTACTCCAACCCAAACACCTCAAACCCGTTGTTGAGACAGTACGATCCGCACCCGGCGACTGTCATGTCGGTCGGGGAAAACCCGCTCGCTCCCGGCAACGTGCGCAGGCCCAGGGCGTCGGTCAGTTCGGTCCAGCAGCCGAGGTAGGAAGGGGTTGGGCCGACGGCGGGGTGGGGGTAGGGGGTCACGGTAGGGGGGTCGGGGGAGGTGCCGTAGAGGGAGAGGCGGTTGGGGCCGCCGCAGATGGTGGTGTCGGCGCGGGGGTTGAGGAGGGTGGTTCTGCGCTTAGTCTTGGCCCTTGCGGGATCAGCCGGGGCGGGGATGTCGGTGGGGGTTTCGGTGGGAGGTTCGGTGGTGGTTGTTGTCGTGGGAGGGGTATCTCCCGGGCATGGCATCGTGCAGTCGGTGGAAAAGGCCGGGAACGAGCCCTGGGCTAGGGCATTCCCGCAGTAGCTAATGCATGTCAACATCCACACTGATGATATTTCCTTCTAACAGCCTGAACCGAGGATAAAACTTACCACTCTCCACCATACTCCACACCCCAAATATCGAAACCCAGCCCTGTGCAGTGTGTCTCGCACACCGCGATGGTCATGCCCTCATAGTCGATCAATGAGGAGCCTGTCAGGGCGCGCGCCGGGATCTCGGTGTAGCAGCCGTAGTAAGTCTGCGCGAGAGCCGCCGCAGGGGCGAGGGCAAGGGTTAGGCGTTGCATTGTGAGAGCAAACGTTAGTGATTGGTGGTAATTGGCTGGATGGGGGAGGATGTTGAGATGGGGCGTAGGGATGGCAACATCAAGGGGATCTTGGTACTTATACTAGTCTAGGTTACGTTCATCGGAGTAACCAAGATTGCTCGAGCTTCGTTTTGCCCAGCTGAAAGAGCCCGCGTAAGGGTTTGCAGAAGCGGTACAATCTAGAATCCTTGAGTCGCAACATCGATTCTCTCAATCCTACTCTGCACTGGCACGCGGGCCAGCGAGAACGACGCGCAGATCAACCCCCGCGTCAGTCGCGGGTCGATCGCAGGGCTTCTTCACCCCGGTCAAGGCCGAGATTCTATCCTTCGCACTATCAAAGAGTCCTTCGGCTCCGCAGGTGATAATACACCGTGTTTGCATACCTGTATGCGCGGCTTGATATCACATGCAGCGCGGACGGACCCCTCCTAGCATCGCCAAGAAGGCGGGCCAAAGACCTTTTGGACTGCTATTTTCATCCCGGCACGAGGTCCCGTCTCTGTTTGTGAAAGCAGAGCCTCAAGTCAGGTCTAGGCCCAGTGTTTCTCGGCTGGTGAACATCGACTTGTTCCGTCACGGTCCTCCTCCGACCCGTCCTAGAAAGCCAAGAGATGCGGCGGGTTTTGCGTTTGTCCCGATTCGGGTGGCAAAGGAACGACGGCTGAAGGAGGTAAAAGGCGGTTCGAGGACGGCCTCGAACCCGGCGGGTGGTGCCGCCCGAGGCGCGTGGGGGTATCGATTTATTGGCCCGAATTGGTCGATATTTCTGTTCCTGCATTTATCGATGGGATGCAGCTGACTTGCTGAATCGAGAGCGGTGGTAACCCTCTCTAATCCGCTCACAAACTGCTGGTTCCCAACAGCCAAGACCGAGGCTGATATTAGGTTGCAGCGGCAGGTTAGCGGCCACCGTGCTAGGAATAGTCGAAGTCAATGAGGAGGACCGGTGAAAATCTTCCGCCCAAGCCCAGAACAGGCTCCAGCACTGTAGCCTCAATCCATTCCGCTGGAGTCTAGCCTTCTTTTGAGATTGTCCTCTTCCGCCAAGATCGAGATTCCGAAGAGTTCGAGATTCCCTGCAATACCACCCTACAGCGCCAAGGACCCAATATTACCCGCGACCACCACGACCGCGGCTCGAGCGGGAAGGTTCAAGCCAATCTGTGCAGAAGCGAGAGGTCGAAAACAGGCCCAGAACTCTAGGACACTCGCTCTGTTCTCGTATTCGATTGTTTGCCCGTCGAAGAACGGTGCGGCTGCGTTTTTGGCCGCTTAGGTCGCATTGAACTTGCATGGGCCTGCAACGAGTCGATAAACTGTTTCCGGGAGCATGGGAAGGGCGATCGAGGTTAATTATCTTGATCAACGGAGATTGGAAATAGAACTGCCCTACCCTTGTGATCATGGATGATGTGGGGGAACGAGAGGCTCGGACCGTGAGGCCGGGTTGTCTAAAGCAACGTAGAGTTTAGTCAAACCACAGTCAAGCCGAAGTCATTAATGAGGAGAGGCCATGATCCTGTCACAACAATGAAGCCGCGATATAATTACATGTTACGGTAGCATGTTAAATCCAAATCAATGCAAACAGGGCGGGCTTACCAAGTGACAAGTACGCGAATAATCATGATGCCAAGATCTGCCTTGAATCTACCTTACCCTTATGCATCCTGCCTAGTTTTCGGAACTGGTATTTGTTTTCGAATTCCACCGGACGCTTAGTAGGACCCTGCAAAAGATTCTGTACGACGGGCTTTGATGTATTAGTTGTTTCGATCTTCATCCACCAAGGTGACGGGAGTGACCAAGGTCGTATGGCCCTCGCTTGTTAGACCGAGAAATTTCTCAACAGAAATTCGGATGAACTTACCGGTGCCTCGACTTCGATCGCTCCTTCCCTCCTTTTGTTCCACCACCACCCACGGTTTATAACCCACCTTCCGGTAGTTCCTTCCAACCGTCCTCCCAAAGTGACACCGGCTCCGGCCGAATGGCGCGGTGGGGGGGGCTGTGGATGTCAACTGACACCACAGAACTCCAGTGCTCCCGGGTTCGACCCCTGGTGGGAGCACTTTGCAAAACCCGCTTGCAGGTTTTCGTAGCTGTCCTACTATTCCTCGGCCCCTGTATAGGGGGGATTGTGAGAGGTAGGCGGTGAGCTTTTTGACTATTCTTTTGACCACAGTTCAGGTAGATACTGGTGACACTTGTGCATTTCTGATCAGGTATTGTAATTTGTGAATAACTACCTAACCTAGAAACACGAAATAAAAAGAATTCAACATGGAGCCCCCACACCGCAGACACGATCCTAGTACAAGATTGTCCATACCGAAGTATTTACTCTCTATCAGCTCTGACTGGCTCAGTCCAATATCGCGGCGCAGGAGCAGTGTACAACCTCCGATCTTCTCTGTGCTCTCTTACGCCAAAATTGCCGTTGCATTGGCCATCACGGCCGGGTCATTCAACAACCTGACGGCCACATCCGCCAATGCCCTCGCAATCACCTCGGTCCGCTGGTACGCATAGTCCGTGCCGGCCGCCGTGGCAAACCCGGGCTCATGGTTGAACGCGCACTTTCCGCCGCTGTTGGCCGCATCGCAGATGTTATAGTTGGGGTGGAACACGACCTTCTCGGACCCGACGAGCTTACGCGAGTCCGGGTCAACGACGGCCTGCTGGACACACCCGGCGTCGGTGGAGGCCGGGGCAAAGGTCGAGATGGGGAAGTCGGTCTGCGAGCCGTACTCCGGGGTTGCGAGCAGCGAGGTGAAGAGATCTGGGAGAAACGGGGTGACTTCGAGGGCGGGGTAGACCGTGTCGGTTGTGATGGTGATGTCGGCACTATCACCTCCTGATGAGCCCTTGATGGCGGCCTCGACAGTCTCCAGCACAAGATCCAGGTCCTGAGTATACCGCGAGCGTATATCAAACACCACCCCGAGCTCTGCCAGCGTAGTATTCCCCGGCAAATAAAACTCCACGCCATCCTGCCCGCTCAACGCCCGGAACGTCTCAACCGTCAACACCAATGGGCCCTTCGTACTCTCCGACGCGTGCCCGCCCGGCCCCAACGCCGTGACATTCACTCCCTTACCATCCTTATCCGCGACCGCCGTGAACGACACCCCAGGGTACGTCCCATCATCACCCCCCAAAAGCCCGTCCACCGTCTGCTTCACCACATCCAACTCCACCCCTCGAATCCCCAGCGAGATCTGCCCCTGCACGATATTACACTCAAACATCCCCACCTCCTCAACAGCCACCACCGACGACGACGTCCCCGGCAATCCACCCTGGGTAACCAAATCCCTCACAGCCACCATCGCCCCATACGCCCTCCGAACCGCCTCTTCATGACTCGCCCCCCGAAAATCGGTAATCGCATTCACCCGCGCATTCATCGGCTGCACCGCATTCGCATTCGTCGGATGCGCCATCATCCACACATCCACGCCTTCATACGCCGCGCCCCCGGACTGGCTGCGCAACAGACACTTGCCTGCGGCGTTCTCCTCGTCTGGTGTGCCGAGAACTACCACGCGACCCGGGATGCCCAAGTCTAGCAGCGCCTGGCGGGTTAGGCTGGCGGCGGTCAGGGCTGTGAGAAGGATCTGGTTGTGACCACAGGCGTGGCCGATGCCAACCAGAGCATCATACTCGGCTAGGAACCCTATCACCGGGAGGTCGCCATCCCCCGAAGAGGTAGACGAGGGCGTGGAAAACTCCAACCTCCAGGCCGTATCAAGCCCAAACGCTTGCGGGGTAATGGTATCCCAGACATTGGGCAGGGTGTTGGTGAAATAGTCGATGACGAGGTCGTGAGCGTAGTGTTCGTCGAGGCCGATCTCGGGGTGCGACCAGACGGAGGTGGCGATTGATTGGAGGGGGGGGAAGATGCTGGTGGAGAGGGTTTGGAGGGTGGAGGCGAGGTTGGAGATGTCGGCGGCGTGGGTCAGGGTGTGGTGGCCTGTGAGGGCCACCAGAGTGAGGAAAGAGGATCTCATGGTCAGTGATGGGTTGGGTGAGAGTGACTAGGTTGGAAGGTTCATGTTGAGGGTGTGTGTTGTGGGTTTAATACTACTACGGTGATACTACGACGGTCCGGGGTTATGATGGCTGCCTTGGTGTTGTGTCTTTTACACGTGGTTGACAGGCTCTAATTTTCAATAGTGCTTATGTCAGATCGAGGTAAAAATTGAAAGAAAAAAGGACGACATCCAAACAGAAGATAGAACGTGCAGCGACCAAACAACACATGTGACGAGTGAACGCTTGCCCTCATGGAAGGAGAGTTTCGAATTAACACCTGGCCACATTGAATGGTACTCGCCCTAGAAACAAGTTTAAGAAGCGCTTTTCACACTTTTTTTTTTAGAAACCTTCAGCAGTTTTTCCATACTCAGTACTTTATCATGATGAGAAATCAAGAGCACTTTTCCCAAAGTCTCCGCAATATGTGGCCCTGACTAAGTGCCCCTGTCCAACTACGACGCTGTACCCCCCATCCTGTCACTTCCAGAACAAAGATTCAGCCGGTCAAAGAAGCGGTCAGTCAATTCTACTCTGAAGGTAGAAAGAGATCGGTCATTTGCAACGGAAATAAGCGGAGAAACGGAAATTCTAGACTTGTGTTGTGTAAGTGACAAAGGACAGTCGTGCCCCACATGTGGAGGTGGTCAAAGAAAGTCTTTTTGGATGGTCTGAACATAACTTACCAGGATCCAGAACAAGTTCTTAAAGATTCACAAATCTCTACGCAGCCAAGTGCATGAGGACACGATTGTCTAGTGAATTACGTCAAATCAGCTACTTACAAGTCACAATACAACCACAGACAATTACCCAACTGCCGTAACTAAGATGAGACAACCACTGTAAATGCCCGCTTAGTCCGACGACCCAGCCGTTATTTGGACTCTCTGGGAGAGTAACAGCCATGCTTCGGTAGCTCTAGCACAGATTCTCCTCAGGTACCCTCAGTCGTCGGGGACAGTCACCATACTTTCCCCCAATCCAGTCACCATAAACGAAGACGCAAACTTAGAAACAATGAGTGACTTACTTAGCTCAGGACCAGCCTGACAGCTAAGTGACCTACCTACCTACCTATCCCCCACTAAACCCCATCCCAAACCCAGACCCAATCCCCCTCCTCTTCTCTCCCTCAGCGCCACCAGCAACAGCCTCTAACACCACCAACATCTTCTCACACAACTCCCGTCTCAACACCTCATCTTCCACCCACGTATCCCGTCCCAACACGACCGACTGCAACACACACAACTGCTGATGTACAGGCCCGACAGCCTCGGCGATGGCGCACTCCTTAGGCAACAAACCGTACTCGAAACTGGCTTCCAGCACGCGCAGTACGAATACTGTTGCGTGTTCGTCTTGTGTCCAGTGCGGGTGGGTGTCGTGTTGTTGGGTCCAGAGCCAGTCTGCATGGCGGTGGTACATGGTGAGGTTGAGACGGAGACGGATTTGGCGGATGTCCGGGTCTAGGAGGGAGTCGAGGTGGGGGTGGTTTTGTTGGTTTGGGGTTTGTTGGTGTTGGTGGTGATGTTGGCAGAGAAAATCAAAGGCGTATTCGAAAAAGAAGGCTATGACAAGGGCGGTGGCGGGGAGGCTTTGGATTTGTAGGTGGTGAGAGAGGAAGGAGAGGGCCGAGATGGTGGTTGTGTGGGATGGGGAAAGGTGTGAGGAGGAGGAGGGGGAAGATTGGAGGATGGAGAGGAGGTGGAGAGCGAATGACTTGGATTTTGGGATGGTTGTGTCCATCATGACTGGATGATTTGTGGTTAATTAGCGTGAATAGGTCCGGACCTAGTTATCGGGTTTTGGGTTGAAGTTGGAGATGTATTAAAGAGTGGAAACCCTACACGGAAATCAGAGTTGCGCCAGGCAGTTGTGGAGGATTGACTTTGTTTATATATGATTGATGGCTGCGGATTGAGCCGCTCTACACAATGCACCTGTCGGGCGCCTGCCGTTGTTCTCACACACTGTTCCAGCTGTCACTAATCAGAACATCAGCCCTAAGGTCGAGACAAAGAAATAGCCTTCACCCAACAAAGAAGCTGAACATCATGCCTTCACAGACTCAGGCTGTAGAATATCCCGGTCAGATCTGTGGTTCCTCTCCATGTTGGCCAGACACAATGGTGATCCGAGAGAAGTGAACAGAAGGATTGCAGTGGTCAAGTATTTAGAGAAATCGACCTAATGCTCTCGTCATTCTTCTTCGGCTTGCCGGCAAACAACAACACAGTTTACCTCCAAAGCTAATTAGTTCTAGGCTTTTCCGAACAAAGAAGCAGTGTGGCTGCTTGAACCTAATTTTCACACGACCTTGTTCTTTGAGAACACGATAGATATACCCCGTGTATTCCCCAATACAATCGTCTAACATGGCTATGCTTCGCTTGCTAATTACAAACGCACAAGACTGCAGAATTCGAAGGAATCCTCACCCGGCATCCAACCCATAGCCCAGAGGCACCCATACCCCTTTGCAGGAATACCCCCTACTCTTCTCCAAACCAATTCTTCTCCATCGGATCCCTAAGTTTCTCCATCTCCTCCAACATCATCTCCCGTTCCTCCTGGGACTCACCCACAATCCCCTCCTCCATCAATCGCTCAACCACCCTAATAGTCCACCCCTGACTGCCCGCTTTCAATTCCATCCAACTATCCCCCAGCGGCGGCACTTCCTCCCTCGCAATCTCATCAACCCTATCCCGCTGAGAATCCGTCATATCCTTCGCCAACACGCGATCCCACGCGTTCCGCGACGACCGCATGCGGTCGATAGCCCGGAGCTGGCCCTCCTCACCTGGGGCGGGGTTGGGATCGGCTTCCGTGAGGAGGTGCTCAAAGTACATCTCGCCTCCGCCAGTGGTGATCTGCCAGACTTCGCCCCCGCCAGTGCCGAGGACGTTGGGGAAGTGAGAAAAAAGCGACCAATGCTTGGGTTCGTCTTCGCCTTGACGCTCGGCGATGAGGACTAAGTGGCGGGTGGACTTGGGGGGCTTTCGGTTGAAGGCGGCGCGGATGAGGTTGTGTTTGTCGATACGGGCCCAAATCAACCTCACTTCGGGGTCGTGGAGTCGGTAGAAAGGGTATGGACGGCTCTGAATTGGGTCGGGGTCAGGGGGCCAGTATACCATGACCCAGTCTGAGACGGCCTCGCGGGTGTAGTCGTCGAGTTTGCAGGCGAAGACGAAGCCGCCATCGGTCATGATGCACGCGTGACAGCAGTCGACGCGGCGGGAGACAATGCGGCCTTCGTCGGTCGGGAGCGACTTGCGGCTGAATACGCTGTCTGCGCATGTGTAATGCCTGCCCCTGGACGGTCGAGGGGGCATCCTGGCGGATAATTGAGTGATTATTGAACTCGGTTTTGGGTTTGCTAGGTGATTGAGGGAGTTTTTTGCGGATCCGGAGCAGGTCGCTGTTTAGGGCCGTTAAATATTTGTGACTCGCGACCTTCAGACGAAATCCCTTCTACAAATCTTTCCAATTTTTGGGGGTAAGCTTCCAGGCTTTTCGAAGGTGAACAGCCAGTATGTACAGACCGCTGTTCCTACCTAAGTACCTTGGATATACGCTTTGCATGCTGCTGGCTCTGGCGGTATTACACTTTGCAGTCACGCACATCCAAACAACAGGCAACACTCTTTGTTCGGCAGTACAGCCTTCGGTGTACTCATTTTGTGCTCCACAAGCGCACTCACTGCCTCGGGGAATACACCATAAAATGGTATCTCCAACCTTCCATTTGGACTCGAGCTTTCGCGAATTAATTAGCTATGATAATGGTACACTCTCACATACAGGAGGTTGGGACACTCCGAACTTGTCCTTTGCCACCTTCTCAAGGAAGACTGTCGCTGGCGAGTCGATACCGTTAGTCTCACTTGCGCAAACACGTAGTTACTTCGAAGCCTGGGAACCCACGCTTAGTGAAGGCCAGCACAAGGATGGTGAATGCTGAAAAAACCTTCAGTACGGATCTTTGATTGCTGATTTTGCACGGCGGGCGCGACGTACAGTTCCACAATACTTCACGGAAGGGTGGTTTCACTGTGCAATGCGTACGAGAGCAGCGCAATGAAATAGTTCTGGCCCAAAACACAGTCCCAGTTCGTTCACACAAAGCTCCGAGGCGGCGGAAAGCGAATACTTACTTGGACATCCGTCTCTCGACTTGGATACGCTAACCATAGCCCTAGCAATGGCTTCTAAGAGCGTCTTGATTGTGGGTATGTGCAACGCCGAGCATCTTGGAACTTGAACGCTTCGAATCGGTCACGTTTGGCAATTCCCTGTCGCCGCATTCTCACAAGACACAGGGGGAAACCGCGGCATCGGCCTCAACCTGCTCAAGGCGTTCGTCGCCGAATCATGGAACGTAACCGGCACAGTCCGACCCCAAACACGTCGTGATGACGACCCCAGCATCGCGGATGTAAGTCACTCTCTTGCTGTCCTCTCCGTTTTACTCTCCGTTTGTTTTACTTACCCGGGTACCATTATCAAGCTTGAGAAAACTGGTGCCAGAATCCTCGAGATCGACTACCTCGACGAAAGCACCATCGAGAAGGCCGCCATCGCCTATGGAAACAAGCCTCTTGACCTGCTCATCAACGTCGGAGGTCTCTCTCCTCACCCCAAGCCCTGGAACTAGCAGACAAACGACATGTTGGTGGAGAAATACCGCGTCATGGCCGTTGGCCCACTGCTCACCATCAAGCATTTCCTTCCCAAGTTGGAACAGGCTCCCGGCGCAAAGATCGTGAATATCTCGTCGGCATTTGGGTCAATCTCCAGTACGTCTTAATTACTTATCCATCAAAAAAACCTTGGCGCCGCGACTGGCACTAATAATACCTACTTTGCTCCGCGCCCAGCCAACTCCTTCGGGACGTTTATGGCGTACCGTATCGCCAAAGCCGCTTTGAACCAAGGCGCCGTCACCATGGGACGTGAGTGGGATAAGGAAGGCCGAAAGGTGACCATGATCTGCGTCGAGCCTGGTTTCTTGTCTACACGGTTGACTGGATGGGACGGCGTGGATAACATGGACAAGGGTGAGCTGAGCGGGAGGGACAAAGAGGAATTTCCATTGCCTACCTCACATTAGGTACTAAACCGTGGTTTAACTGGGCTGTGTCTGGAATCAATTACAGGTATGAACTCAAGAAGCTCACGGCTCGAGCGAGGCAGCAGGCTTGTATCCATCAGTGTCTCAGCACCGTGGCTGGATGGCTAGACTTTCACTTGGGCCCGCTGCTTCACGCCAATGATACTGGAACCCACCACACTACGTTTCCTTTCGGTTGAAATAAATCAAAAATAACTTGGCCCAGATTATTCCTGCACTTTCCACTAGCTCACAGAGAGGTAAGCTTTTTAGGTAGGCAGCACTGCAGTTCACAAAATGGTTGTAGGGGGGAGAGATGGTGTATAAAGAGGCAAGATGAGATCGTCTCTCGAATTTGCGAAACTAGACAGCCACCACTCCGCAGACTCACACACACATCTAAATAATCTCAATTCAAGTAAGGTCTCCCGAACTGAACAGATCTTCAACAACCAATATTCTATAATTAATGAACAAAACATAGTTGGTTAAACAGGGCAGTAATTTGATCTCCTTGTCTATTATACAAGCAATCTCGTTATCCATGACATTATCTATCAGGTTACCTCCTATATCTTCTCTATCGTCATCTGTGACGTTGTCTCTCCCGTTATACATGACACGGATGGCATTGTCAATCTCAGTTCCAACCATATTTCCTTCGAAGGGAGTATTCCAACTATACACAATCAATGACAATGTTTATACTCAGACAATTAATTAACAATCGACGTGCCAAGGCTTTCATGTAACAGGTCTGTCTATGGCTTCAAGAGCTTAACGCCTCGGAAACGTAAGGCTAAATCTCACCTAGCATCGACCACAACGGCCGTTCGACACCGGCGCTACTGTGAGACGCGGAAGACAACCATCTAGCAAAGCCCGAAGCTGCGTCGCTGCACGGTGACCAACTGGAGCAGTTGGTACTGCAGGTGGAGCAGGCGACGTCGCATTTCCGGAACCCGGATAGTACAGGACGAAAACAAGCTGGATACCTACCGGTTGGTGAACGAGGACAGGTTGGTTGCTACTGATTCAGAGAAAATGGATTGTTTTCCCGGGGGGGGAGGACGAGTGACTGGCTTTTGCTGCTGGTGATGTCTGTGGTGGGGGGGGGGAGAATGAAATCGACTTGGAAGTGGAAATGGAAGAGTTTAATTAACGACAAAGGCTTATGAAAACGCCCCTTATGAAATGCTCAGACCAGAGCTACTGCTTTAACTGTGCCACAATCGGCTCGAGGAACTCGAGCATGTCCTTGATGACCTGCTCGTCATGCGTCAAATAGAGTCCTAGTAAGCCTAGGTTAGTAAACATCCCACAACAAGAAACTGTCAGGAGTAAGTACTCACCATGCCCCGCACCCTTATACACCTTCAGCACACTCCACGGCAAAATCTCCTTGACCAACAACGAGCTGGCCTCAATGGGTGTCCCCGTATCGGAATCTCCATGCAGCACTAACACCGGCACCCTCTCCCCCTCCTCCGTCTCCGCCTTCTTCCCCCACGCCTTCAACTCCGCGGCCATCGGCTTCTGCAAAATCACCGCACACCTCTCCACCGCGATGGGATCCGCCTCCTGCACTAGCCGCTCAAAAAAACCCAGCGTCACGGCACTCATCTCATTCCCCGGCAAATCTGCCCTGAAATTCCCCGGAAACGCCTCATGAATAAAGTCCTTATGTCCCTTCCCGCGAAACCCCTGAATCAACTGATCCCACACCTCCACCGGCGTGGCCGTCCCACACTCCTCACTTGCAATGCAATACGGCATGTTAGGTCCCAACCACACAAAGCCCTTGCACTTCTCCCTCAACCCCTTACTCGCATTCCGCAATAGCACCGACTCCGACGTTCCCATGCTCGCCGCCACAAACACAAACTCCCCCGGCGCGCCATGCGCATATTTCGCCGCAGAAGCAAAAACATGCTCCAGCAGCGCGACGGCATCGCTAACAAAGGTGTCATACGACACCTCCCCCGCATTCTCAGGCGCCGTGTTGGGCCCCGCCCAGTCGGATCGGCCAAACCCGCGGCGGTCGGGCGCGATGACGGGGTACCGGTGGGTTTCGACGAGCGGGAGGATCAGTTGGTCGTACATGCGGGAGGACATGGGCCAGCCGTGGAGGAAGACGAGGGTGAGGGGTTGGCGGGAGGGGGAGGTGGGCGAGGGACGGTGTGGGCGGTCGGTGGAGGGGAGGTAGTATCGGTAGAAGAGGCTGGCGCTGTCGGAGGGGGCGCGGAAGGTGGGCATTTTAGTGGTGGCGGTATTGGTGTAAGAGGGGATTGTTGAGGTGAAGGTTGTTGGAAGATGGTGAAAGTGAGGATATCAAGACTGGTTGATGTGATGTTCGCGATGGATGAGAATCAGTCTCGAAATCCTCGACAGCGAGGCCACTTATTTATACACGCAACTCACCACCCGCTTCATTTCTTCCGTCTTTCTTGCATTATGACTCCATCCCCATCAAAGCCCCCCGCTAACGCGTACTCAATTATTATTAGCTATTCTATACCACATTCCCAAATAGGCAACCTGAGGTCGGCGACCTGGCTTTGCGGCTCAGGCCCCACTCCGGATCCGGGGCCGCGGACGCATGGTTACGCCGTGTCTGACAGGGGCGAAGCGAGGAAGGGATCAAACGTGGACTCCGGGAATGGTGAATGGTCTCGCGGGCCGGGACTGGCCGGGAGCCTCCGAAATGCCCTCGCCGGAGCCGGGAAGAAACCGGGAGGATGAAAATTTATTGAATTCATGTGTAACCTTATTAACCTTGTTTGCAACATCATGTCAGAGACTCATTCGGGCGAAAAAGAACTAACGATAATGGTAACCCTAACCCCGGAATGAATTCGACCCCACGCCGTCATTGCCACCCAGCCAATCAGAAGAGAAAGAAGAGGTCAAGTTCTCACAACGACTGCCCAGCATGAGCATAAAAACTGCAACACAAATTCTCGGATTTTCGGGCTACAAATCGACACGGTAACTTTTCGTTGGGGGCTCGCAGCCGGGAAGATGCGGGATGTAATGGCAAGGCCTAGGAGGAAACAAGCGGAAGGATCATGGCTCGGCCAGCATCAACCAGTTTGCCAGGCATGTCTCTTTTCTATTGACTACCTAGTATTTCATGAACATTATGGCACTCAGCCTACTCGGGAAGCCGCCTCAACTCTCAACCCGTCTAACAACAGCTAGAGCCTAAAGATATCGACAAATTCCTCAGCTGGAAAAAAAGTACGTGGACGCCACGTGGTGGTCCGTCCGCCAAGCCGGTCTCCACAGTCCGTATTTTCGCTTGCAACGTCGTCTGTTTGTCTTGTCCCTTTGGCCCGCTAACCCGAAATACGGATCCGTCCTTCACCCGAACTACCGTACTCTCGTAACCTCAAAACACCAAGCCTCCCCCCCTCCTCCCTCCCATCGTGCCTCATCCAAATCCAGACTTACACAGCCCAACAATCAGTCGAAAACGAAGCCGGCCGATTCCTCCAATCCGACCCCAACACAAACTTAGTATCCCCACTAAAAAACGGCCCACTGTTCCCATCACACGACGTGCTCTCCCACAGCTCCAGCTTGCACCGCGTCGTCGGGTTGCTCTGGGTGTTGTACGCGTAGTAGGTCACCGAGTTCGCCTGGTACCGGTGCTCCGTCGGGGTCACGTGGCAGGCGCGCCCCCGGGCCAGACGTCGTGTAGGTTGAGCCCGCGAAGTCGGAGTGGCTGTGGAGGCAGACGCTCCAGGCGGTGGTGGTGTTGGCCAGGGCGAGGAGAGTGGCGGTGGTGGTGAAGGTTAAGAGGTGCATGGTTGCGGTGGTTAGCTAGTCGGGAGTTAGCTGGAATCGAAACACCCGTACTGTTCAGAATGCGGCCTCACACGGAGATGGCTTTGTTAGCATTCAGGAAATCACGTGGTTACCTGGCTGCCTGTTCAGATTGTGCCTCATCTTGTAACTTTCTGCCTTCTAATTCTTTCCCTCACCTTTCTTCTGCCTTGTCGCAAGTCAAGTGTTTTTCGTTGCGGAAGCTTGAGACCCTTTCATACTCAGCCACTCCCCTTCTTCCACTTGCCCAACCACCCAACCTGAAGCCAGAGCATAGCGTCGACACGCTACGCAGGCACGATGAAAAATACCAAGGAGGCTGCGGATGCAGAGCAACAATGTGCCGAGTTGAAGCGACAAATTGCAGATGTCGAGCGACAACTTGCAGATATGGGGCGAGGAACTGCGGAAGCAAGGAGGCGGGCGGAACCGTCGAATTTTCATCAGATACTTCGGCTTGCAGAAGACGAGCTCTTCTCCCGCTTCAACAAAGACCCGAGACAACTCTCAATCACCACGGGCGACACCGAAGCCGAAGGGAATTGGTGCCCTTCCAAACTGCGAAGGTGGACCGTCTTTCCCGACCTGCATTCCGCCAGGTTTCATCAACTCGAAGCCACTTTAGCGGATCGGAAACTGTTCGCCTCTATCCATCAGATGCGCGGTGCCTCCCGATATATCAGCCCCAATGGGTTCAAACACGAGGACGACGTTCGGGAGTTTGTTGGTCATGCCATCGAGAACCCCGCCAAAGATATCCTATCCCACTAATTTCAATACTCGGAGCACCCCACCATCCGACGGGTGACATATCGCAGTGCGGGCGTCGGCCCAGCGCCGCAGCAGGTGGAAGTTGAGGTCGATGAGGACGATATGTCGCCGGACGCCTTACCCAACCGGTGGGGGATACGGATCGATCGCCAGGGCGAAGGGGAGAATTGTTTCTTCGGCAAGTTTAGAGTGCCGTACCAACTTACTGCAGAGATGCTAAGGCCTGTGCTGGCCGAACACCCCGGCAACGATTTTTTTTCGGTATCACGCGACGTTTCGCCTGCTAAGCTATAAGGTCAATTGCCCGTTGCCACGGTTCTTTGCGAGGCGTTTCACGATATGATCCAGTGGGGGGTATTTTCTGCATTCGTTGTGACGGGCGAGGCGTTGGTGTTTCTTCACGTCTCCGAGGCCAACCCGGGCACGCTGGATTATTTCCCCGTCTTCTTCTCTGAAAAGGGGATCCCCCAGCGGCCCCTCGAGTCGACTGCGGCTGCCTATCTGTGCACCTTCTCCATGTTCGCGGCCGAGCGAGACAGACAGAACGAGGAGTGGATCAAACACGCACAGGCTTGTTTGACAACCTGACCCCTGGACCATAAGCAAAGGCAAGACAATTCGTTGTCTCCGGGGCCATCCGAGAGGGAGGAGGATGATGATGAGGGCCAGAGTCAAATAGCTGGGGACCACGCGCCACGGGGGAGGTCACCTACTCGACGAACCTGAATGCCAATACCGCGCAAACCACCTCATCTTTCTATTTGACGGCGTCTTATCCTTCCTTAGCCCCGCGACGGGGTCTCCGCGGTGCCGGTTATGCGAGATATGGAGGATGTGGACTGGTTGATGGGAGGACATGTAAGTCTCCGACGCCCGAGGGAGCCGAGAGCCCGACTGGTCTGCTCTGAAGTCCCGAATAGGAAGTGTTGGAGTGGCCTCACGATCATCATGGTCATTTCATGGAAGAAAAGATGCTGGCATGATTGAGAGGTGGATTTGCTGGCCAGGGAGAGGGACGGACGTGAGCACTCATTGCACCAAGCGTGTGGTCTGAGGCGGGGAGGTGGCACGACTGTTAGGGTTATGTATGGGGATGCAGCTGTGTGGTCCGGTTTAGGAAGTTGAGCGCTCATTGCAATTAAGCTTAATGTATTGATTATTATTCTGGCAAGAGAAATGTAATGGATAATAGCATAGACAGACCGCACAAGATGATATATCGAGAGCGAGACAACGTGATACATCGTGAGAAGACAATGTGGGAAATGTATAATTACCTAGTTAATGTCATGAGCAACGAGATTCATTATATCCTAGACAATCAAGCTGAAATGAATACTTTTGTCCTTTTTCTTTTTCTTCGTTTTTGATAAATCAATAGTCGACAATAATAAAATCAATACTTTCCTCTATGTTCTTTTTCTCTTTTTGATAAAATAATGGACAACAAAATGGAAGTCAGAAATTAGGTAACTAACTACTTAATTATCTGTTAGAATAACTATGACGTAACTGATTCAGGTAATTACCAATGCTTTGAGGCTAGCTTTTGCAATCGCGAAACGGAGCCTTAACACCTGTTTCCTGATGTTTCAAGACAGTTGGTGTTCCGAGACCCGTAGAGTGTAACTACTCGTGTCATTATGAAGAAGGGGATTGTTCACTGGTCACACTGGATTAGGTACTGCAGAATCTCTAGCGCGGGGAATGTCTTAGATGCACCGGTGAGGTTCTGCGCGTTTCTAAGATTAGGATCGTGCAGCACGAACAGGAAAACACCAGATTGAGAGAGTGGTCGCAGCAACGAAAACCAAAACACACTCTAGTTAATTAATTTTCATCACACTCAAACGCACTAATTATCTAACCCCAATTTTGCTCCCCCTTTCCCTTCGCGTTGCCGTCAATCATGCCCCTGGCTCACCCTCACCCCCTCAAAATCTTAATCGCACTCCTCAAACTCGCAACCTCCAGCGCCAACCTCTCCCGTTCCCTAACTGTCCCCTCATCCTCCCCAGCCACACTCTCCAACTCCCCATCCGTCAACCCTAGCACTAGCTCCGTATTGAACAACCTCAACGGACTTTCCTTACTATCCAACAGGTAATACCGCACCACGTACTGACAGACCTGGTCCACGAACCTTCTCCGCGAGACGGCATAGTAACTCTGCAGGATATCGTGCACTTGGCGACACACCTGGTCCACGTTCCCGCTTTTGCTGAGCACCACTTGCGTCAGCACCGCTTGGGATAACCACCACCCCTGGACTTTATTCTGCGGCATCTCTGTCGCGTGCTCCTTGATGCGAGCCTCATAACGTGCGCCGCGGGCGGTGTCGTAGTGATCCGAAAAATACTGATTGAGAGTCAGCGGGGGGCCGTGGCATTCCACGTCCAAGAGGAAGCGGGCGTGATCCATGGCGCGGCTGTAAGCAGTTTGGAGACGTTCGAGCAGGAGGGTATCCCAGAGCTCGGTGCGGGTGTGGGTGTCGGGACCGCAGGCTTCGGAGAGGGCCCTGGTGATGAAGGCGTGGACGAGGATGATGGCGGTGCTGGCGTGGCGGTGGACGAGAGAGGGCCATTTGGTCGTTTGGAGTTTGAAGGATTGAGCGATTAGAGGGCCGCCGAACTAATTATTCAGGTCAGTATCCTTGTTTGGCTGGAAAGCTGCGGTGATCAGGGGACTCAGACTTACAGTTCCCAGCTCCGGGCCACGGCTGGAAGTGTACACCTCCTTGATGGCGTCCATGATGTTGTCTTTTGGCGATGGACAAACATACCCATGGTCGACCAAGATATCCCCCAGCTCCGGGAACTCGCTCAAGACCTCTTCCTTCTCTTCGTCTTCGTCCGACTCAGCCTCGATAGTGCAATACTTGGCGTTGAACATGGCGCTGGCGATTCGGTTACCGTTCTCGAAATGCGCCTTGTGCCCCTTAGCCGCAAACTCCTCGGCAAACCTCTCATTCGCCGCCATAACCCTGGTGATCAACTTCATCGCCGAATCCTCGAACAACCGATGTCGACTAACATCATATTTCGCCTCCACCGCATCCGTCACAATCTCCTGAAACTTATTCGCAATTTGCGCCAGATACGCCCGCTGGCTCATGGCATCCCCGCGCGAATGCCCCAACGCTTTCAGCTTCGCTTCCGCATCGTGCAACTTCCGCTGCACCTCCTCCCGCACACGAGGGAATTCTTTGCGAGTAATGGACTGAATCATCCCGCTCAACCGCTGGCGAAGAGCAGTTATACCCACGCGGTTGGAAGACGCGAGTTGGCGCCAGGGGTCAGCTTGGAAGAACCGGCTTTCGGCCGCGTCGCGGTCGGTGAGGGAAGACGAAGAGTCGTCGGCGCCACGGTTTTTGACAATGCAGTAGCCAAGTTTGAGGGAGTTGTCGCCTGTTTTTCCAAGGACGAGGTTGATAATGACTTGTTGATTTGCTTTTTCTGTGGCGAGATCCGGCTTAGTTAGGACGCCCATGGTGCGTTGGCCGTGCGGGTCGGCGTCGGTGGCGAGTTTGAGGATTTCCTGCGTTGCTATGTCGGCGTTGCAGGGGACTACGGCCAGGATGCTGTTGACGTTAGAATTGGCTCGTCTCGCCAACGAGTAGAGGAGGTGAGAGTGGGCAAGGGAGGCTTACATGGTTCGTTCGTCCTTGATGGCCCGCTCGATCATGCCCCGGACGAGGGCCATGTCGGCATCGGTGGTCACGCCGGGCGTAGAGCGGCGGAAGATGCCCGGAACGTCGATGACTGTGAGAGGAGTTTGCTGGGACCCGGTCAGTGAGAAAGAAGAAGAGAAAAAAAACAACGAAATAATTGAAGGGGAAAGGCATACCGTCGGCCCCGAGATCTCAATCTTCAACACGTGGTCACTAAACGTGTCCCCCTTCCCCTTCCCCTCCTCTCCATCCCCCCGAATCCCCATCGCAGCGCTCGCATCCCGAAAGATCTTTGCAAAATCCTCCCCCGCGATGTTCTTCGTCTCCGCGTAAAACCCCCTCAACTTTTCCTTCTGCGCCGCGTCAGCCCCCGCACTGGGGATGATTGAGATGCTAGCCGATTCCTGGTCCACACGCCGACAGGTGATTTGCGTGACATACCGCGTGCAGAGACCCGGCGCGCGAGGGAAATGGAAACCTGTGAGGCTTTCTAGAACTGAGGATTTGCCCGAAGATTGATCCCCAACGACGACAAGCTTAAGGCGAAGGGGGGGGGAGGGTGGTTGGGTTAGTTAGAGGTTGCGAAATGGAGGAGGGCGACGCAGAAGAGGATAGGACAGAGGAACACAAAGAGGAAGCGGATGATACTGAAAAGTACATAGAAGAAGAGCATAAAAAGAAGCACGGGCCCGAAGAACAGCAGGAGAAAGCTGCGGAAGAATAGAAGAAAGAAAAGCAGAGCCACGCAGGGATTCTCAGAGTGGAAAACCTCCGGAACTTGCCCCGGGCGGTAAATTGTTAGAGAAACTCGGGTTGGTGGTACCTGGGGAAGTGAAACGATGTTGCCGATGTTCAGATCTCGCAGGCGGTCGAATTTGTCAAGCAGCGCCGGCGAACTCAACGCCGCGGTCGGCCTCTCGGTTTCATCCTCCTCAAATATGCCCTGATGGGTCTTGGGCATTGTCTTGAGCGTTGTGGTGAATGGTGTAGTTAACAAGAGGTGTGAAGGCTTAAGAGTGACGGGGCTTATGCGAAGGTTTGGGACTGGGAAGCGATGGTGGTGGAGAGACGCAAGATGGGCCTGGACTTGTTAGTGAGGAAGTTGGACCTAAATACACAATTACGTTGCTACGCGTTCAAACTGGCCCGGCAAACGCAGACGTTGTCCTGTCTGATGCTTGGTCGGATATTTGCAGCGCAGCTGCCGACAAACGAACACTGCTGAGGCCAACCGAGCGGAGGAGAGCAGGGCGCGAATCACTAAAATATGGTCCCGAACGCAGCTCCTGAACGGCTATACTACCCGCTCACCCCTTACTTCTTCGTCAAGTTTGTTTACATCTCTTGGCAAGAGTTGGCCACTGTACGTAACAGCCGCGGATTGTCAGTCCTTGGAGAAAACACTCACCACAGCCCTCATCATATTCCGTAAGTCCTTCCTGAGGACTGCTGCGGGTTCATGTTTCCCATTGCTCGTCACGACGGCGGACGTTCAGCGCCAGGATTTTACTGGTCTCGCCTGTCCTGCATTTCCAAAACCTCGAGACCCGGCACCGAGTTGTCGGCCTCAGTGGGTCCGGTAGGGTTTGTCGTTTACGTGAGCAGAACTATCTGGTGTTTGCACGCGGAAAATGTGAGTCCATTGGTTCTGTGGCCGTATTACCTGAGGCCCTTGAACAATGTAATATTTCTTTCTCCATATCTTCAGGAAGCAGCGGTTGAAGCATTTGAGTCTTATCCTCAATTGGAACCATGTCTTCCAAACGGAAAGCACAACCCATGGCGCCGAGTTCCCGTCAGCGGAAGGCAAGAAGCATCCAACACCCACCAAGAAAGTGGCGTCAAATCAAACCACATCTCCGGCGAGCCAAGTTCCGAGTTCCAGCCCCCCCCCAGCCAAGGTATGTGACGGCTCACAAGCATTCTTCCGACATACGTCACCATCAGCCCTTAAAATTTTCAACTCCCACGATCTCTCCCGTCGTACAAACACCCGCCAGCTATCAAAAGCCCCTTCGGCCCTTCGGCAACCACGCATGCCCCAAACTCAAACTTCCCCATCCGGCAGTTCTCCGTCAACCGCCGAACCCAAAAAGAAAACGAGAAAAAACGCCAACTGCCACCCACCCCCTTTAACGGCCCCCAACAACGCCCAGCCCCGCCAATGACAGCGGCTGGCCACCCAACTGCAGAACGTCACGTAACCGCTTACAAATTCCGGATTGCGGGGTGGGAGGGCAAACGTTAAAACTAAACTCCCCGGGGAAAAGACAAAATGTCCGGGTAACGTGGCCGAAAAATGGGATATTGAAGGTGGGAATCGCTCGTTTGAGTAAGTTAGACGATATGCGCTAATGTGGAGGAGGTATGTGTGAGTTGGGGTCTCTGCAGCGGTTAATATCTCCGAGACTTATTTTGGTCGGTTTTGGTCATTTTTGAGGTTTGTGAGGTAACGGTGCGCTGGCACGGTCGCATTTGGGTTTGGGTTTATTGATCACTAGACTCGCAGATGTGCTTGTCGAGATTGAGGTATCGCCTAGCGGTAACTCCATTTCTGAGGGCGGAAACACGGTCTTTTCCCGATACCTTCAGTATGTCATGGCATGGCAAAAGGAGTACTAATTACCTGCCTAGACTGGGACCGAGATACACACGGCAGAATACGCAAATAAACTTTCGTGGCATGTGCAAGGGCGGGCGGGCCGATCGGGTCACACACTTGTTGTGCAGTTGGGGAATGGGTGTGGTTCGTTCGGGGTTGTGTTGGTGTAACAGGATCGGAGGGTACATTTTCCCGGCTCACATTCCAGAAGTGGCAAGTATAAAAGAGAGGTGCCGACCTAAAGCTGGATGCACTCCCTGGCGTCGGTTCTGTCTATATCAACCCCGAGTTCCCCAAATTCGAATCTCAACATCAACTTACCAACGCCTACAAACCGGCCCCTACAAATCTCAACCTAAAACTCACCCCAAACTCACAAAATGCACACCTACATCCCCTACCTCCTCCTCCCCCTAACAGCCCTCGCGGCGCCAACCATCAACCCGATCCCCGTAACCCCCCTCATAACCACCCGCCAACTCAGCCAGTCCTCCACAGCAGCAACCTTCACCGGCACGGGCCAACTGCGCGCCCTCTACATCAGCGGCGACCACACTGATCTGGGATGTCTGACAGCCACCGGGGAATGGACGGTGGATGAGGCACGGTGTGGGGTATTTGTTGCGCAGGATGGGGGGTTTGGACAGTTTACGCTGAGGTCTTTTGGATCTACCGATCGTGGCCAGGATGCGCTGGGGGCGTGTGGGATTGAGGTTGCTACGTTAAGGTGTGGGGAGGGGGTTAAGGGGGGCCTGTTTGGGGTAAGTGATTCGATGGTTGTTGACGTTGGTGGTCTGATTTTACTGTTCCTCGTCTTTACTAACAAGTCAGACATTCGGCACCCAAGGCCCGATCCCCGGCAGGCCGGTGCTGCGTTACTCGCAGTACGGCGTGTTCGCGACCAACGCGGCTGACAGCCCGCCAACGGTGGACGAAGAGCCGCTGCCGATCCATTTCTACAGTGGCAGTGAGAAGGGCAAGTGGGTGTGGCTGGGGTGGAAACAGGTTTAAAGGGGGAGGTCATCAAAAGTGCGGGTTGTAAATGTTGATTGACAATGCTGATGCACACCTTTCCCGCCTCAAAAATTGGTCTTGGTGCCCATTGCCCTCCTCGTCATCAAAAAAGCTTCATCCCGTAGCTCAAACGTCGAGTGTGATACAAGAAACAAACAACTCAATACCTAGCTCAAAAGTTCTGCAACACGTTCGCTTGACCTACGCAAGTAATACGTCATCTCAGAAGAAAATTTTCCCGGCCGCCTTCAGGAACGTGATAGCCTTCATTTTCACATACACGCAAATTATGGCCAGGGAAAGTCGAATCTCTCAGTGTGAGTGGCACTTGCGTCTACACTGCCCCTTCCTCGGCTTGTCCACGCACTTACACCTACCTATAATTATACTCGTACTTGCACTTGAGCTTGTAGCTTCGCTCTCTTCTTACTCGCACCTTCCCCTGATACAGTAACTAGGTAGGTATTTACTTCGCACGTCCCAGGTAATCACACTTGCTGTTGAGAGCGCATAAGTTGGTGCGACTTTCACAAGTGAGAGTTCGCACCTTCGCAAGAGACTGAGGATATCCCTTGCAGTTGCCAATATCACCTCACATTCGGGAGGAGCATCTTAATCCTGCAGAGGGTAACTACACCGGGCCACCAGGCCGCCAGTGTATATAAAGGAGGACACTTCTCACTCCAAGGCCCAAGGGCACAATCACCACAACCCTCACCTTCACCACCGGCCTTCTCACACACCACCCATCGCACCAACATCATCCCTCCCACTAATTAATGCCACTCTGCGAGATATGCGACAGTCCTGCTCACGCACGCCCAGAGTCTAGCCCAGAGTCTAGCCTGCCGAACACATTACCTCGCCCTTTTCCCTCCCCGTCAAGCCAACCCGGTCACCCCCCTTCTCGGTAGGACGACCGATGACGCGAACACACAGCGATTTTCCTCACGTGAAGAACGGCAATGGCTGTCGGAGATGACGATGACTACGATTTATCCTATCAGCAACATGGAAACCGACCCGGTCGAACATTCGGTGCCGCATCGACCGCACCGTCGTTGGCGAGACCGGCTAGAATGGTGACGGACCTCGTACACCTACGACATGTCTAACGATATCGTTGTTCCGACTCGGAGCCGAGAGAGGACTTCAATCGCCGTGGGTTTCAGCTACCCACGAGAGGCGCAAGGGTGCGGAGTGTAGAGGCCCAGTGAGGAGGGTCCGGATCCGCATTCTCACGGTACTTTCTTTCCCCGACTCTTTGCGTCCAAGGCCTAATTAACAATCTCAAGCATACCCGTGCCTTGACCGCTAATACACCCCTCTGGTTCTCCAACATCTCGGCGCAGGTCGTGATGGCTCTCTCTTGACGCGGCTCCCCAGACCCGTACATGAAGCGCCGCCAAAGCGAACGACGGGACGGTACCATGTCTGCGCCATGCGGTTAGGCTCCAGATAGATCTGGAGGAGGGCGCGGGGATCGTTGCGAAGAGGGATCGGAAAGGACATGGCAATCTTCGCGGGGATCTCGAACCACGGGGGGACGGTTGGTTGCTCGAAAGGAACCACGGCGGGGGATTCGAGCATGGGGCTTGAGGGGAATGCTGAACACTTAACATTAGAGGGACAGGTCTAGGATTATTGAATCATTGCGACGCAAAATGTAGTTGTCTCCTTCCTGTACAATTGAACCACGAATTCCCCAAGACTCCTGTTCCAAGGTGACACCGCAGCAGTGGGTGAAAAGCCGTTTGCTAGAGCTCCGTTAGCGTAGTCTGACTAGCACAGGCGATGTCAGGGATAGTCGAGACCCTGGGAAGCTACGTGGTGTAGGTATTCCGCTGTCTTGAAGGTGGGCATCTTGTGGGTGATCTTTTTGATCCTCAGCCAGAACCATCCATCCCTCTGCAGGAGTGTTCTGTCGTCGTTGTTTAAGAAACGAACAAAAAGAAATGAAAAGAAAGTGCACGGTCAAAATGATCGACGTCATGATTAACGGAGCAAATGATAACAGAATTAAGCATATATAAACATGATAATTTGATGGACTAATATGAACTGAAGAAGAAATGGAGGAGAAAAGTGACAACTAGACTCTAAACACCAAAAAGCTCACCCTGGACTGGACGTAGACGGTCCATTCAGCAATGACTTTCGCTATGTGTCACCCCTAAATGTCTTCTAATGGCATGGTCGAGCATCCTCCTCGGACGGTAGCCAGGTCGTATCCGGGTCAAGCGATGACACTCAGCGCGCTTTGTGCCTAATCCCTGCAAGGATGCGTAAGATGCCGCAAAGGCAAACCGTCGAGCTTGATGAGAGCCGTGGAGAGCTAAAACTTTCCATCTCTCTTGACATAATCGGTCTCGTCAGCCACTCGTCTTTCCTCTTTAACCTCTGGCTTGGGCTGCTAAGAACGGCGGTCCGTATCTGGGCTGCGGAATCGGGCAAGGAGATCTGGAAGCTTAAGGGCCATGGCCCATCAGACCCGATTTGGTGAAGCCAGTGGTCCGGGGTTAAGGATTCTGATTTTACCGCTCGATTTCGGCGGCTCGCTGCTTGAACCAGTTGACCTGGAGATAGTCCCGGCGGCCCGATCCCATTTGCAGCAAAACGTGTAGTCTTACGGGACGGGCGAACACGGTTAGCCTGGGTTCTTGGAAAAGCAACCTCTTGGCTAACCCGAAGGGTGGAGGACTCATGGTTGGGAGGTTTTCGTTGTTTTCGCCGCGGGAGTCCGTTCTATTGTCCGGTTTGGAAAAGTCACTTTTGACATGTGGCGACGGATGAGATGCTGGGAGTGTCAGGGTATGAGTTTCGGGAGATTCAGTGTTGATGTGGAGGATTTTTGAAAATTATCACCAGAGAGTGTTGTTTAATTATATACCGATTTCGAGTACGAATGCCGGTGCCCGTAGCATCTAACCTGCGGGCTGCTCGCGCAGTCCGTCAGGCCCTGCAGGTTGCGTATGGGGCCCCGTTCGGCCGAGCTGGGAAATCCTCTCTAGGCAAGTTACGGCGGCAGTTTGAGCAAAAGGAAATAGAGCCAGGGGAGGCGGGTAGGTGAACACGGCGGCGCGAAGGGGTAGGTCGAGGCATAGTTACGGTTGGATTCGAACCGAACGCAGAACTGAACGCAGAACCGAACGCAGAACCGGACGTAGATTACCCGGGTGCGCCGTGGCGTTCCAGTACGCGTGCCCCAGATCAAATGATGAGTATGAGCCGATTCCTGGGTGAGACAAGTGGTCGTGCACATCCCTCAAGTATGTGATGTTGATACCAGGGAGATTTTCATGGACGTTGCTGTAGTTCAACGTGAGTCGGGGTTCGTCCCACTCGCCTGCTCCATCGAACTTGTCTACCAGGTCGGGCTCAGCCGACCAGGTTGTGGTCTCTTGTAACGGAGGGACGGGAGCTTGGATCTCTAACCGCCTTGTTGGGTACACCAATCACCGGGAGCTTCACTGCGGCGGTCTCCCTGGGTCGACCGATATGCCAGCCAAGGGTGTGATTCAGCCGCGGCCAAAGAGAAGCGTCATTGACAAAAAGCCCCTCGCCGCGATGAATGTAAATAGGGGCGAGTCGCCCATCGCGAAGAAACACATCGCTGGCTGCTTTGCTGGCGGTACCGGTGGATGGCCGGGAAGGTTACGAGCTGTTCAAGTTTCAAATGATGATCAGTGTAGCACACGAAATTGTGCACCTCGTCAACGTTGCCGATTTCATGTCTAAGTTCATTCCCTGATTACTCTGGGAAATACCTACTTTTAGGTTGCTCTCGACGTTGCAATTCTCATAATGGAATCAAGACATTTCGTAACGGCCAACACCAAACGTGTCGATATTGAAAGATCCGGATAGGGGGTGGTGTAATTCTGATATCTTTACTCCCTGTCCTCCACGCTTCGTAGCCTTCCTCTTCCACTGTCTTGTAAATATCTCACTTTCGTTCTCATCAGCGTCTCCGTTCTATCGGCGCCGATTCTCGCCTCATCACCGTAACCGTTAGAACCTCTGTCTTTCTCATTTTTCCTTTTTTTTTCAAAAAAAGGAAAGAAACAACAACAACAACAACAACAAACCACGATAGTTTTCATCAGTGTTCGGGGCTCGGACCAAGTCTGTTCTTGCAACACCTATCGGTGCATCGGCGTAACGGCCAACCCGAGCCTGTCCCCTGGAGCTAACTCAGGACCATCCAGTGTGGGGGTGGGGCCTGTCGATCCCGGGCGCCGAGGAAGCCGAAGCCGAACCCGAATTGATGTGGGTTTTGGTAGCGGGCACTGGGATATTTCGGATGTGAAGTTCTCCGTTGACTTATCAGTGGGTTTTTGTTTTGCTTTTGAGATTCGTGATGGAAGGGGTCGTGGGATTGGGTTGATATTTCTTTTTTTTTTCTTCGTGCCTTGCGAGGGGTTCCTTGATTCCACCAATCCATCGTGAGGATTGTTATCTGCCAGATGTGCCAAGCTTCTCGTCGTCATATGGATCCGTATGGAATATGGATACCAGCATGACGTGAGAATATCAGATGATTTACAATCGGGAGGCTCTTGCGAGGCCATGCAAACCCATGCGCGGTTCGATAACGACAACACCGGAACAAACCGTCTGACAATCCCGCCGTGCTTCCCGGGATTGACAGGCACATATTCCTCTTCTGGGAAGGGTGCACCGGCCTCTTTGTTCCGGAGGCTGCGCCGTACCAGCTGAGTTCGGTGCATCTTAAGTCGCCTCATAAGGGACTTGGCTGGCTGAAATTGACGAGTCGTGCTCAATATCATGGAACAATATCATATTCGGGCCATCTTATGACATGAGCAAACAAGGTGTTGACAGAAAAATACGGGGCGGCCCGGGAAGATGCCAATGCTTGGTCAATGCTTGACGCTCTCGGGGCGAGTTTCTTGTTTCTTCAAAGGGAGGGGTCGTGGGGAAACACGTGAAACGCAGCCTCACAAACGGAGAAATTGTGGCGCGATCGTCAAGTGTGGGGTGCCGAAGAAACCGAACCCGAGCCGGAGGTTTTGGGTCCACTTGTGGTGCGAGGTGAGAGAAATGTCTTGCTTTTTGTGTTGTCTCATCGCTTTCTTCAGCGATGATGGTGTCCTGGTATGGCCGGCGACTCGGCGCGCACGGCCGATTGCCGGCCTTACCGGGCGTGATTGATGGAAACCTTGATTTTGAGTGTTCTTTTGACCGTTCCCCTTCGGAACAGGACGGCTCAGGGCCACTGTGAGGTTCTAAATGTCCGTTGGACGTCGCATCGTACCGAATTTCACCACGCGCCCAGCCAAATCGCCTTGTTTTATTCGTAGGGCGAAGAATATGAGTTATGCCGGTAATATGGAGGTCTATCTTTCCAACCACGTTTTCTTTCTGGCCTTCGCGGGCTATCCGCCCGTGAACCAAGCTCAACTGCCGCGCTGTGGAGCCCTTGGCCCCGGACCCAACAGCGCGTTCGGCCGCTCGGAAGCCAGACCGGAATCGTCCAGACTCCATCTTGCCATCCCGCTGCATGGTTATGGCATTCCCTGTTTGGGATGGAACTTTGGCTGGTCCACTGTAACTGTCTTGTGAAGGTGGACCAAAACGTTAATTCCTGGATCCGAACAGTCGTGTGAGAATGTGGAGGAATGTCTTGGTGAGTGCACTGTCTTGGATGACCGGAACTTTTCCTTGTTTTTCTTTTTTTTTCTCCGAGGTGGTGTAACGCTCGCAGGGCTCGCAAGGCTCTGGAAACCTGGATGAAGTGCCGGGTTTGCTAGGCCGATGGCCGGCGACCAGTGGTCCTTGGTTGGTGTTCCTAGTTTGGTGTTCCTAGTTTGGTGGAAACTGGGAGCTGAAGACTTTCCGAGAGGAGCGGGATTGGACGGACCAAAGTCCGACGTCCACTAGGGTAGGATTGGAAGCCGTGAGAAGTATATTGCTTAGCGAAATAACGTTATGCTCCCACGGCAACAAACTCGGCTGGTGAGGCTCGCTCGCAAGATCATACTGATGACGGGCATGGTTTCAAGTTTCAACTTTTACATACACGCATTGGCCATTGCTATCCCACTTCCCAACTACCCCTTCCCAGACAGCCACCTGCCCGAAACCGGGCTCTGCCTTGTTAGACCATTTCCAAAAGCGGCAACACAATCGTGGGTGTTTCCCAGCGCGGATCGATGGAGCAGCGGTGGAGTGAGGGCACAATGGACTCCCCTTCCCCGCGCCATTTCCCCAGATTCTGTCGACTTCGCAAGATCACGTCTCGGATCCGTGCCGGGGATCGGCAGCCGAGGTTTGGTCGACGACTGCATATACTATGTAAATACGCGACACGTGCTTGCTTATTGACTCTTGCTTTGTTCTCTGTATGGACGGGCAACGAGTCACGATAGCCAAACCACTGTCTGGAAACTACACACACTCCTGACTGTAAACCCAAGACCCCCAACCTGGTGACCGTGAGCTGGTCTCCCACCCCCCGGCTCCGCGGTTCCCGTTGGCTCATCCCCACTGAGACTACCACCTCACATCTCCCACCTCACATCTCATGGCATCCATCCATCCATCTCTCGGACTCCCGGCCGGGCCCGGACACCGCGGACGTCTGGTCCCGCGTCTGGCGAAAGAGAAGAATATCTGGGCGTTTATAACCATGGACACACCCACGCGTCGGTCCGCCCCTCTCTCGCGTCTGTTCGGTCGGTCGGTCGGTCGTACTGCGCTTTGTTTGCTGTCGTGCTGACGTGACGTGACGTTACCTTAACTCTCTGTGTTTGGTTAATTACCTGTTTTGGATCCCAGCCTGTGGTATTTTGTTGCCTTTGTTAACAAACATGGCCCGTCTTTCCGCCCTCGCTGGCGTCGCGCTGGCCCTGGTGCTGGGCAGTGGTGTTTCGGCTGCTGCTGGTGAGGATTACACGGCGGCTTGCAAGCAGATTGAGGGGATCATTTCGGGTGCTAGCGAGGTTGTTTATCCCAGTACGTCCCCCTTATCTCTTCTACTCTTCTGCCCCCCCCCCCTCCAAATTCAATACACCATCTGACAGATACCAGTAAGCGTGGCCCGCTACACCTCCGCCCAAGCGCACTGGTTCTGGTCCTCCAGCCAACAAGCCGCCTGCGTAGTCGACGCCGGCTCAGCGGAAGACGTATCGCGCGTCCTTCAGCTCATCGCACGCACCCGCACCCCCTTTGCCGTCATCTCGGGCGGGCACTCCACCAACAAAGGGTTCTCTAGCACGGAGGGTGTGCATATTAGGCTCAAGGGGCTGGATCAGGTGGTGTTGGCGGGGGATTTGAAGACGGTGGAGTTGGGGTTTGGACAACGGTGGACGGATGTGTATAGTGCGTTGCAGGACTCGGGGGTGAATGTGGTGGGTGGACGGGTGCCGGGGCCTGGGGTCGGGGGGTTTAGTTTGGGTGGAGGGTTTTCGTGGTATGTGTCGTCTGAGGGTGAGAGAAGGAGTGAGAGGGTGTGTATGAACGAAGCTAACATGACTAGGAAAACTAACCAGCACGGCTTGACCACGGACACTATCGAGTCGTTCAACGTTGTGCTGCCTGTGAGTTATCCGAGATAGACATACTCCTTGCTGCGTGGATCTGACCAAGATAGAACGGCACCATCACAACCGCCTCGGACGAGGTCAACCCCGACCTCTTTTTTGCCCTCCGCGGCGGCCTCAACCGTTTTGGCATCGTCACCTCGGCTGTCTACCGCACTCATCCTCAACCGGCCAAGGTTTGGGTAAGTCTCTCTCTTTCTCGCACGAATATCTCTCATTAGTTAGGATCCCATTAATAAACAAATACAGGGCGGCCTCCGGGGTTACACAACCGAGCACATCCCCGCCCTCCTCAACGCAACCAACCACTTCCTGCAAACCAACACCGACCCCCGGGCCCAAGTCATCACGACCCTCGACTCCGACGCTTTGGGAGTCACCTCCCTAACCCTGCTCTTCTACGACGGCCCCAACGAGCCGACGGCCTTTGAGGCATTTGATGCGATCCCCAGCTGGTTTGACACGGCGGCGCCCAAGACGTATGTGGAGTTTGTGAATAGTTTCCCCGCAAGGGTGGTGCAGAATGTTAGGGGGACGTTTGGGTCGTTTTCGACGACGACTTTTACGGAGGGGTTTTTGGAGGCTGTTAAGGGGGAGTTGGAGGTGAGTTTTGTTGTTTCTTGCTTTTGAGTTGAGAGAAAAGGGAAACGAAGAGAGAGGCAGAAAGAAGCTGACATGAGTAGCGCCTTGGGAAACTGTCGGCCTTGCACAGCGGAACGATGGTCAGCATCGAGCTGGAGCCGTTCATGAAGTACGGCCAGTACGACGCCGGCGGTGCTTTTCCGCATACTGAGTCTCTTCTTCCGGTACGTTTCCTCAAATTTCTTGTTTTTTCTTCTTTCTTTTTGTGCTCGATTATTGACCGCGGGCAGCTCAACTACTACTTCGCCTGGACCAACCCCGCCGAGGACGACTTCTGGTACGACCAGCTGGCGCAGTCGACTGCCACGGTCAAAAAGGTGGCGGCCGCCGAGGGGATCTACCAGGAGGACTTTCTGGAGTACAACAACTACGCCGTGGCCACCACGCCGTCGGAGAAGCTGTATGGGGCCGAGAACCTGGCCAGGCTGCGGGCTATTCGGGATGTGTATGACCCGGAGCGGGTGATGGATTTGACGGGGGGGTTTGAGATTTGAGGAGTCGAGACGTAACTTTGTTGACTTGAAGTGGATGTAACAATTGGATATCATATCAATATATTCTAGAAAGGCAGTCGGAATTGGTATCCTTGGGGTTAAACATAATATTTCAACCAGAATCATATATAAATCGTCTATTCTCCCCATCTTGAACCTCTATAATGCGTATTTACCCCCCACTCACCGCCTCCCCCATCTTCATCCCCTCAACATCAACAACCTCCCCCTTCTTCCACGCCCCGTCCCATATCCACCACACCACCTCCCCCTTCACCCCCTCACTCACCATCCTCATCCGCTCCCCATCACTCCCCAACACCAACCCTAACACTCTCTTCACCTTCCCCCCTTCCGGCGTTACCGTCTCAGTCAACACCCACCTCCCCGAATCAGTCCCTTCCCTCGGCGGCTCCAACCGGTCTGCTAGATCCGAATTATCCCGTGTCCAATGCTGGATATTCCCCTCTGCGTCAGCGACGACGAGCTGAAACCCCCCGACGGACGTCTCATTCTGCGTATTAAAATAATCCTGTATCATCACCGGTACTATCTCCTCCCCTTCAGCAGCCGTAAAACCATCCCCGAACACCTCCCCAGCAACCCAAACCCCATCTGGCCCGCCCGGCCTCCAAAATAGTTGTAACTGCCCGTCGACACGGACAGCAACGGTGTAGAGATGGCCGTAGGAGGGTGGAGAGTTGGGGGTGGTGGAGGCGGAAGCGTAAAGGTCGAGGTGGGTGTTGGATTGGAGGAGGGAGGGGCCGGAGTGGGAGATGGAGGAGGGGGGGGTGAGGGTTGAGGTGTGGGACCAGGTGGTGGTGTGGGGGGGTTGTTGGTACTGGGGGGTGTTAGCATTTACTTAGGAAGTTTGAAAGGGGAACGGAACGGAACTAGGGGGTTCAGGGAGGTCGGTAGGGGTGAATTGAGGGAGTAAGGGGGAATGGCTGAGGGAAACAGTAGCGTTGAAGGGCATGGTAGGGTCGTGGGTATGAAAAGGGGTAAAGTAAACAAAGAGAAAAAATACCTCATTCAAACTCCCATCGGCATGCCTGACCACCACAATCAACTGCGACCCATCGCTCTGCACCAACCCCGGCACGCCCTCCACCCCGTCAAGGGTAGCAACCTGCGACCACGCGGCAGCTGTCTGGTTAAACACCCACTGCACCAACGTCCCCTTCTCATCGACCCCCACAGCGTGAAAGTCTCTGTTCCACGACGTCCCAATCACCGCCGGCGGACTGGTCAGCGCGTTCTCACTTTTTATTTCAGCCACTGAACTCCATGTCCCAGTATCCCCATCCCGCGAGACATGCACGAACCCGGAAGAGTCGGAGTTTGGGAGGAGGAGTTCGGCGTTGCGGTGGGTTTCGCCGTTGCCGGATATTAGGAGACTGCCGCTTTGGTGACGCCGGCGTGTCCAGGGGTCGGGGTTGACGTTGACGAGGCCGTATTTGGTCCATGAGTCGATGTTGGCTTCGTCGTAGCTGGGACGGTCAGTCACCAAAAAAAACAAAAAAAGGAAAGAAAAAAAAAGGAAAAGAAAGAAACGAAAAAAACCTACGCAAACCACACATACCCCGCCTCCCCCCACCCCGTCCCCCAACTATTCTTCATCAACCACGCCCCCCTCTCATCATCATACCCAACCACCAACGCCAAATGATTCCCATTCGTCGCACTCACCCCATCCCACCTATACACCTCCCCCTCCTTCCCGGGATGCCACCCCCCAAAATCCTCATACAACACAAAAGTAGCCACCACCGGCCCATACCGATCCACCCACCCCTTCTGCTCCCCGACCGTCCCCAGCCCCTGGTAATACGGCACCTGCGTCGCCCTCCCCCGTCTATCCCCACACGCCTCATAAGCATGATCACTATCCCGGTACGGATCACACGGCCAGTCCGCTATCCCGGGCGGTTTCAAACTTGTGTTGTTCACGTAAATATCGCCCTGCCCGGCGAGCCAAGCAAGTGTTTCCTCGGCGTTGCCGACGCTGGCGCAGGCGGCGCCGAGACCGTCGTGCACGTCGGATTCGGACCGTTTGGACCAGGGGCCGTGTTCGATGCGGATTTGGGATTCGATGAGCGCGGTTACGGCGAAGGCCCAGCAGGCGTTGCAGGTGCGTTGGTCTTGGGGGGTTGTTATGAAACTGGTGGAGTTGCGGGTGACCCAGGAGACGGAGAGGGGGGGGGTATAGTCGGAATTATCGTTCGCTTTGAGAGTGTTGGTGCGGACGGTAGGGGAGTTGCGCGGGTAGTTTGGCGGTGGGAGGGAGGACCAGTCGACGGGGGGCGTGTCGGATGCTGGGACGGGTTCTGGCCAGGGGATGGCTGCTCGGCGAGCGATTGGGTTGGCCGTGGCTGTGGCCGTGGCCAGCAGCGCAAAGGCCCAGAGCGCCATGGTGATGGGATCTACACGAGAGATCTGGGATGATCTGAGATGAGGAAGATCGACGGTGAAGATCAGAGCGAGATCCGGGATACTCGTATTATTATTACTATTTCTCACACAGTCAAAAAAAAAACCAAACCCGGAACGAGTTCGAAATCATCATTCCAGCCGACCCGGTTCCCAACTTCCGCTCCATCCCTCAATATCACCGCGTTTCTAACCTCCGCCTAACCTCCGCACCCAACCCGGCATTCACAACGGTGATCCCTCGGCGGAACCCGGTGTCCGGTGCATTTGCTGTCTATCCCACCAATCAGACGCGGCCCACCCCGGATTTCGCGGCACTCCGTGTTGATCTCCCGAAATGCCGGGGAACGGCCGGCTCCACTTGGCGTTGCAGTGTCCCGCGTAATCAACACGTTTAGCCGGTCAGGTCTCAAGGTGGCACGTCATATGGGAGCATGGAGCGGGAATTTATTCTTTTGGGGAGTTGGAATGTTGGCGGGATATTAATGAGTTTGGATTGAAATTTCAAGATTGGGGCCGCCTTTAAGAAGGAAGTGCAACTTGGCCTGCAATCGACCCGGTACAAAAATGGTGGATGCCGGCGTTAATTGCTTTACATTGAGCTGTTTGGTATTAATTGCAATCAAGCTTCCGGGGGGAGCACGGATGCGTACGAGAACGGAACAAGGAGCGCAAGACAGCAGGAAGAAACCAGGCCACGAATATTAAGCAGCTTACGTATTAGTATATTAATCTCTCAAATCCTTCCTCCCATGTGTGACGGCCCGAATGCCAATGTCGCATCTCAAAGTTAGCCTCAGCCTTAACCCTAACCCTGACTTTCGAATCAAAGTTAACCCATGTTGGTGAGAAACCAACCTTCCAAATTGAAGAAGCCATGGAGTAATTAATGAGAGGTTAAGCTGTCGCGCCGTGAACAGTAACAACTCATTAGAGCCAGGGTTCTTCCAGGCCTTGGGTTATCTTGCAGATTGTTTGGTTTTGTATCAAGAAAAAGAATCAAAAACATACAACACCGGGGATTCCCCAGTCGTCACCGACCTGAGTACTAGTCCAGCGGTCAAGTGGTTTATCTATTCGGGGAAGAGGGGTCAAAAAACAGAGGGTCTCGGGATGCAAAAACGGGCGCCTCTTTTCTCCTGTTAGTGCCGTCCGTTTCAATAAAACGGTGAAACTGGCTGTGCCGTGCAAACCGTTCTCGCCTATGCAGCAGGTGCAGCCCAGCGGCCAATCAAGGGCAGAGCCCCGCCTTCAGGCAGACGAGCTGAAAGACACCCTGCCCGGGCCACTTCAGGGATGGTCAGGGCTGCAGCGGTCCGGAGAAAGCCCGCGATGGTCTTTGCTTATCCTGAGAGTTTGATGCCACACGTGACCCAACTCGTCCGAGGTGGTCCACCACTCGCCGCTCACTTCTGAGGGAGGTCGAGGCGGGTTGGTCTGAAGGAAGTTGGGAAACAACTAATTACATTGCCGTGTCCTGGAGGAAGCTCTCGAGGGCCAAGATTCTGTAGACTTCCGGAATATCACGCTGTTCCGCACGCTCAAGGCATTCCACGGCGACGACCTTGTGCTAAAGGAGAAGGTGGACGACGGCATCTTCCTCCAGCCTGCACTAGGAGGCGACGGGCGGTCATCAAAGATAATTCTGTCGGGAGCGACCTTGATGCCTTCCGCGCTTCCTACAACCCGGTCTGCGGAGGAGTGGGACGAGATATAGAACCTTACGAGCACATGGCGGAGACACAGGCGCTTGACAAGTGTGAGCGCCTTTATAGCTCGGTTACTGTAGATACTGTCGGGGATTTTGCAGCTGCGTAATGACTTTCTTCCGGTGTTGGCTTGGTGTTTTTATAAGGCGTGAACCTCTACTCAAGATCATCTCGGATGATTATATCGCATTATTCCGCTTCGTCGCGCCCTTTACCAAATCTGCACCTCTCTCTCCCGGCTGAATATATCTTATGTTGCTGCAACTACGTTACACCTGGAAGATGGATATTCCGGTTCTTATCGAGGCCAAGGACCGGCAGCAAACCTCAGATGGTGGCAAGAAATGTCTTTCAGAATTGCGTCAGGGGCGAAAAGTAAATTATATAAAGTAAAGACGGTTCCCAGGCCCTTCGCTTAAACAGAGATAATAAAATATGTAGAACATTGCAGCGATTGTAGAAAATCCATCACTCTGTAAAAGCAAACCGAAAGAACGTCACTCGGCCAGAGCTATGTCCTAGGATGAGTGTGTGACCATGAACCGCCACACATCTTGCCCGATAGTCGACGGGAAGCCAAAGAACGCTCTTCCCATCTCTTATAACCCAATTATCGCCGACGAAGAGCAAACTACTGGCGGGTTTCTGGCCTCCAGAGCTGCTTGAAGCTTCGGAATTTACGGTTATGCTCAGCAGCCCTCGGTCTGTCTCGAGACATTTGCCGTCCGGCGAGAACGCTACTGTCCTAACTGGGCCGCTATGCCCCTTGAGCGTTTGCCGATGTACGCCGGTCGCCGTCTCCCAGAGCCGGATCGTCTGATCGCCCGAAGCCGACGCGAGCGTATTGCCGTCCG